>NW_026453162.1:3507500-3807500 GCF_025200985.1 Drosophila gunungcola
TATGAAACCGATCGGTCAGTTTTTTGTTGAATTATGATGTCAGCAATTTATAAAAATGTCGTTATAAGAAAAACGTGTTAAGGTTTTAGCCCCCTAAACAATATAGCTGTGTTGATTTTGCCATGAATTTTTCGGACTTTGTTGTTCGATTTTTATAAAATTAAAACGGTCATTCTAAAATTGCAAATCAGCACTATGTATATCTTATATGCAAGCTTCTATATGATAAAGTCGAGCGATTCGTTGTGCTTATGTGCTATCTTCCACTCTCGTTTTTTAATAAACCAAATATATAAACAAATGGAGAATCCCAAACATAAATTAGAATGCTGTTATAGTTAATGTTCTAAAAGGAACTTTAATCCATTCTAATTTGTCGTTATAAAATGTCTCAATTAGGAATATTTACAAAATTGGTCTTGGCCATTATAAGCATCATTACATATCACTTTTCGGGGGAAAAATGACCCTATCATTACGACAGCCCCACTTCACAGTCCTCAACTGAAAAGCGTTTCTTAAGAATAGGACTCGCAAAGCGACACAAATCACTCAAAATGAGAAATCCGCTTAAACCGCTGCGTAAATATTGGGGAAAGAAAAAGAAAGTAAAGAAGTGTCTGCTGGCTTGGAAAGGGAGAGTTGAGTTGAGGGGCACCCGCTACGTGCAGTATGCGTGTTGATGATGCTGACACTTTGGTGTATACAAATGCAAATACCATTAAATGTGACAAGTGGCAACATAATTTGTAAGGAGGGCTCTTGTCGTTTTTTCTCCATTCTCCGATTCGTACCCTCCCCAGGATATTAGCATACAAAGTAGCCAACATTTGTAATTCTGTCAGCCGCACGGAGGAGTGAGTGCAAAAAGCTTTGCCAGCGAAATGTGCGACGCCTGTCATATTTTCCCATAATAACTTATTTGTCAGTTCTAAAGTGCGAGGGACAAGCTGATTGGTCAGCTGAAAACCGTCATATTGCCATTTTGTCGCAGAGGGATGAGATAATCAATCTTTTTTGGTTTTACAGGATATCAAACATTTTGGTTTTGCTTGAGTTTTAAGTCTTAAAAGTCTTAAACATTCTGTCATTGGGACAAAGACAAAGCTAACACCAAGTTGGTTGTAAACAATACATGAGGAGCCTACCGCCTTTACAAATTTTTAATTCTGCAATAAATATCCAGGGTGCCCACCTTGGTCAACTCTTCGTTAGATCTTGCGTTGAAAAGACACACCCTCTATAAATCGTCTGTTGGTTTTTTGTATGCAAGGACAGTTCTAAGTATTAAGTATTGCTACCAATCGATTTAGAAAATTTGATAAGGAAACATTTTTGAAAGAAACTTTTTTATATACTATACACAAAATGCTTTTTTATTTGAAAACATTTAAAAATTTATCCTTCCACTAACACTGCAACCCGTTACACTAAGGAAATTGCTCCCATCTGATAATTGAATACGAGGACGATCCGCCAGAACATGACTCATTCAAAACGCCTAGACTACCACACTACATGGTTTTGTAAAAGGCCATTTTTGTAATAATACTACTACGTGACTTATTTTAAAAGCGGCAGAATGAATTTAGGGACATACAGTACACAATATATATATATACAATATCTCGCTGCATTTACGTCCCTTGAATTTGATCAAAAAGGCCATTTGTTTGTCCGCACACTGCAAAACATACAACGTTCTAAGTACTATTTTTATATGCATATGGTGGTACAGTTCCAATTTGCTAGCTGGATTATGCTGCCCACCATGAAAATAATTTCATATATAAAAATTTTTAAAGGCAAAACTACGGTCGTGTGATCTTACAATCTCTGAGTTTTTTTTCTATATGGGTGGCCGACTAGCCAATATAAACAGCCTTCTCTAATATTTCTAAGACTTGGCAGCTTTATGATATCGTTTTCCGATTTGAATAAAATTAAAAGCGTAATTCTGAACTATTAAACCATTACTATATCCAAAAGAAATTATGAAAAAGGATTTAAATAAAGAAGTCAAGATTTTTTTTAAAGTTTCTTATTTGTAATATTCCGATTGTTTCCATGGGAAATTCAAAAACAATAAAGTTATCATTGTTTTCATTTTGTTTATCTATTGTTCCTATGGAAGCTTCATGCTGTAGTCGTCCGATTGAAAGCGTATATCTCAAAAACATAATTTTTTTATTTTTTTTCCGATCTAGTCCGATTCAGCTCATTCCGTCCTATGTTCTACCTGCAACAGGAAGACAACTTTTGTGAAAGTTTCATGCAGATAGCTTTAAAACCGAGGGACTATTGTAGTTTGCGTAGAAACGGACGGACAGACGGACATGGCCAGATCGACTCTTCTCGTGATGCTAATCAATATATTTATATATATATACTTTATAGGGTCGGAAATAATACCCTCTGCAAGGGTATGAAAATAAATTTATTTTATTTTATTTATTTCTCATTTTTTTTTAAGTAACCTTTTAAGAAGCTGCGAGAGCTCTACACCTTTCCAATTAACTTTATTCGCTGCTGGGATTCGCAATACCAAAATCAGTCCAAGCAGGCAAAAACTGAAGGGAAGACAAGCTGAGAATGGCTAGCCACAATCCCCACCACTGTCATCAATTCCAGCGGGCCCAACAACTTTACTACTTGCATAGCCCCATCGAACCCAGACCCACAAAAATGTAACACAAACGTGCCCTGAACGGTTTTTGTGGCTTTTTTGCTTTCTGCTCTAAACAAGAAAAGCATTTTGTCTGGGGATACTACAATGGCGTTAGGGCGGACCATTTTTCTGGGGGCTCAAATAGGGTGAGGTGTGTGAAGGATGTGTGAATTGCTTGGCGTCCATGTGTGTTTGTTGTTTATTTACGGCAACCAGCCAAGAAAAACCCCAAAAAGGCAGCCTAACATGAGGCTTTGTAGCGGCAAACTAAGAAAATATCGCAAGGAATGTGGGGAACATGTACATCTCGTAGCACGCTTACATTCCTGCTATTGAAGCGATGTTTTTCTGGTTCCCGGCATTTTCTCAGTGACTTGGACTGGGAAGGTTTAAACATACGAAAACTTAGTCTTTTATCACAGCGATGATCATTTGGAAAGCAGGCCTGAAGCGGAGGTGGGACGAGTTTATTCTCCGTAATGTACACTTCATTTTAGACTTTGGGTTCGTAATGTACTAAATGTACAAAATGAGGCAAACCCCAATTTCATAGCTCGCTCTTTAAGAATAAAGGTTTATTATATTAACTGTAGTTCTTAAAAGATCTGAGAATGGAATGAGTTTGTGCCCAAAAATTCTTCGGTGTCACAGAATCGGGGAATTTTTGTATGTTTTTCAGATTAAATTTGGTTAAACGTTAGTTATTAAGTTAGTTTGAAATAGAAATAGCGATAAACTAAGAGGTTTCTGATTTGCGATGAAGTAACAGATTTCTGTGCACACATGATAATGTTATTTGTTTCTGTGAAGCCTTTTTTTCATTGCGAATTTGATTAAAAGTTGGTCCATATTACATTTCCTTAAATGTTGAAGGTACTGCATTTATCTAAATCGAATCATTCATTTTCCTAGTTGGAATTCTCTGCACCGGAATTAAAGAAATCCGTACCTAGACTGTACCCCTATTTTGAGAATTTAATCGTCGGCTACCATTGCTTTTCTTTATTTTCCGATTGTGCTTTTTCTTGTGGGGTGCTTTAGTCCGTCGCTATTGTTTTCCATTGGGTGGTGGCTAGCTGTCAAAGGACCCTTCCTTCCTAGTCGCATCATTTCGGTCTACAAGCCATCATCGCGGGGAAACCCTTGGTTTGACTGACGTCTAAGTTCGAGCTTTGGGCTTCATCACTTGATTGTCAATACATTTTAGTCGCATTTTCAGCGAGAGGATAATGCGTGTAATCCGCTATTAAGTGCACATTGTCAATCGACCCTCACGCCCCAGCTCTCCACCCCAAAAAGGTGGCCTGCGTGTGGCAAAATCTGCAACGATTCTCACGCTGCTCTTGTCCTTTGCTCCTGTCCAGGCTCTTCTGTGCAGCGAACCCATCAATGGTAGCTTCTGAATACCGACTACTGAATACTGAATTCGAAACCGACATCCATGAGATGAGTTTGGCTCCTGGATGTAGTGGGCTAAAGTCCGCACCCCGCCCAACAGTTGATACCAAGAACGTTTGTCGCTATTATGTGTTTTTATGCTACATTTAATGTTGGCTTAAGAGCTTTAAAGCTGGCATTGTTGCATAGAGCTGTGTATTCGTTTTGGTTGTGGCTATCCGACTGCCGATTACGGAACGGGTGGGGAATTAGCTGTATTCTGTAGACTGAGCTGGATGCAAATTTTGTTTTTTGTTTACTGTAAGCCTTTGAGGAGAATAAAATTCAGAAATAAAATTGCTGTCTATTAAAACGCATTCTTTCCGAACGAGACCTTAAATCAAAAAACTATGAACGACTTTAGATCATTCTAAACACAACTTGAAAAATTAAGTAATGCAATAGCTTTTAAAATAGTTTGAATATTATATATATATTGAATATTACATATATATATACATGGTGACTCTCAAAAAAGTTGCATTTTAAAATGGATATAAAAAACAATTGGATTTATTAAAAAAACACATTCCCATCGTGTTTAACTTCGAAGCATTCCTATCGGTGATTATTTTATTCGAAAAATCATATTTTCAAATGGGGCTCATGTATGGAAATCTACAATTTTCTCTAGAGATAAAACCTGGTTGTTCAGGTAAAATTGGCCTTCGTGATTTAAAAAATGACACATAAAGTATTTTTATGCAACCATTTTTTATACCCTTGCAGAGGGTATTATAATTTCAGTCAGAAGTTTGCAACGCAGTGAAGTAGACGTTTCCGACCCTATAAAGTATATATATTCTTGATCAGCATCACTAGTCGAGTCGATCTAGCCATGTCCGTCTGTCCGTCCGTCTGTCCGTCTGTCCGTCCGTTTATATGCAAACTAGTCTCTCAGTTTTAAAGCTATCTGCATGAAACTTTCCCAAAAGTTGTCTTTCTATTGCAGGTAGTATATAAGTCGGAACGAGCCGGATCGGACGACTATAGCATATAGCTCCCATAGGAACAATCGGAAAAATAAATGAAAAAAAATTATAACTTTGCTGTTTTTTAATTTTTTGTTTAGTTCTTCGAGATATAGTAATGGTTTAATATTTCAGAATTACGGTTTTAATTTCATCCAAATCGGACGACTATAGCTTATAGCTCCCATAGGAACAATCGGCAAAATAAATGAAAAAAAATTATAACTTTTCTGTTTTTTAATTTTTTGTTTAGTTCTTCGACATATAGCAATGTTTAATTATTTCAGAATTATGGTATAAATTTTATCAAAATCGGACGTCTATAGCATATAGCTCCCATAGAAATAATAAAAATATATAAAATAACTATCTAATAATTGAGCTGCAAATCATCATAGTTTCAATGTTTTTTTTTAGCACATACTCAAGTAAATCATAATTTAAGTGTTTTCAAAAGTATTTAATTAATGCAATAGCTGCAAGGGTATATGAACTTCGGCTTGCCGAAGTTTGCTTTCCTTCTTGTTTAGTATTTGTGAGGAAATGTTTTAGTTTGAAATTCGACTATTGAATTATTTCTTGCCTTTAAATCATGAGTCCATGATTTACTATTAATAGGATTTTTTAACTTTCCCATGCATTATGGAATTCGATGCTTAGTAGAGATGCTAGAGCCCGTCATTCAATAATGAAACCAAAAGGTCATCTTTAAAATTAAACGCATAAAAACCAAATTTAATTTTATTGCTTGTTATTCACAGTGGAACTTTAACAAAGTCAACAAAATACTAAGATATAAATTTGTTATTGCTATTTTTATGTTATATTCAATTTTAAAGTTTAAAAACCCAAAAAGGGCTACAATTATTTTATATAAAAAATAAGTTGCCTTGAGGTTTGACAAATAAAAATAAAAATGTTGTATAGTTTTTTTAAGTCCCACTTTCCTTCCTTTTCTTGTTCTTTCTGTTTGTTGTTCAATTTATCTCTTTAAAGTGTTCAAATTTAACGAAAGTTGAAAAACAATTGCGCAAGACATTCACTTTGCCACTTTTCCCTTATGAAATATAAAAAGTCTTGGTGTAGCTTGCCAAAATCAGGTTTAACACTTTGCCCCATTAAGCCCTTTGCCCCCCGATGCAAGGCCACAGGATTGAGGCTCGCATAATTTATAATCAGCTTAATGACAAATTCTGCCAAACTCAAATGGTATTTTACCGAGTCTGGCCACAATTGCAGAAGAGGCAGGAAAGAAGGAAAGAGCCGGCGGCATTTCGGTTTCCGAGTTTGATGTAATTTATGCCCAAAAACCTTTGCGAAGACAGGCTTCTTCAGCTAATTTGCTGCATAATTAAATACGTTTGGAAAGCAAAACAATACTTGTGGGCCAGGAATCAACGGCGGAGCTAAGTGGGGAATCGTGCGAAACGTGGGGTGATGCCAGGGTGTTACTTACCATCCTTGTTCATGGCCGACTGAAAGCATTTGGCCAGGCGACAAGCGCGGCACTGATTGCGATGGGTCTTGTCCACAGGACACCGGCCTTTGAGATCGCCGGTAGCCTTACAGGTGTAAATGCGATTTCGATGGATGCTCCGCTTGAAAAAGCCCGAGCAGCCTGAAGGAAGGGATTAGCTGAGCTTACACTGAAGTTGTTGTAACCGTCTCTAGGACTCACCATCGCAACTGTAGATTCCATAGTGCTTGCCGGAGCTCCGATCGCCACACACCTTGCAAGGAATATCCAACAGGCGGTCGCCCGCTAAAAATTAAAAGGAGAAATATAGTTATTTCAAAATGACTGGATCAAATTTTCAATTATCTTTTCCAATAAATCAACTTTGAGATTCGGTTAAAATACCATTTTTGCTTGGGATTTATTGATATTACCTAAGAAATGTGCCCTAAGAAAACCGATACGTCTTTCTGTAAATATATCCTAAAAGATTCTATTAAAAAACTAAACTATTTTACGAAAGTTACAAAGGTTACAAAATCAAAAAGAGAATTTTATAATTTTATCACTTCTCGATGCACATAAGAATTTTTGAGGAATAAATTTTGTTCAATACCAAAACTAGCATTTTTAGCTAAAAGAAAAAGAATTACTTTAGGAAAATGAATTGGTTCAGGAGAAAAAATTTGAACTTTTGGGCTCGGTTTTGGTAAAATACTCAACTTGCTTAGCACAGTTTAAAATTTGAAATTTTTTGAACGGACACCCAATTTGTTTGGGTCCGGTGCTCCGTTAAAAAGTTATTCAAAAAAATATTATTTAGGCTGTTTGTCGGTCTCATAAAATTTGAAGCACTTGTTATAGAATCATGGAATAATTTTTCTAATGCTGGGCAGGTCGTTACAATAGAAGTTTGTTCTACGAATTTTTGAAAATCTAGCTTGTTTAGCGGAAAATCGGATAGAAATAGGTGAACTTTGCACGCCCATAACGTCCAAACTAGTAAAGCTACTGAAAAGTGCTATATAATTGGTCTTAATACATTAGTTTTAAAATTATTTTTTTTTATATTTAACACTTTTTTTATATTTTACGCTTTTACAAATAATTTAAATACGGCTCTAACGATATTTGTTTTCTAGCCCTTGAGATTCCTTAAATTTTGGTATGCAACACATGTTTTAAAAAAATCGTTTTCGAAAGTTTTTAAGCAACGAATATGGTCACTTTTCTCATTTGAAAGCAGTTAGCGCTGCCTGGGCAAGAGTGCATCACCAATTAGGGGAGGAAAATGTTATAAATCAAAAATGGGAGGAAACTTCGGCAAGCCGTAGCTTATAAACCCTTGCAGCTATTGCATAGAATTAAATATTTTTTAAAACATCTAAATTTCCATTTATATGCTTATGTTTAAAAAAAATTGAAGCTATAATGATTTTCAACTTAATTTTTATACCCTTGCAGAGGGTATTATAGTGGTGTTTTTTAATTTTTTTTTAGTGCTTTGAGATATAGTAATGGTTTAATATTTCAGAATTACGTTTTAAATTTCATCAAAATCGGACGACTATAGCATATAGCTCCCATAAGAACAATCATAAAAATAAATAAAAAAAATTATAACTTTGGTTTTTTTAAATCAATCGTTTTTGTGACAGCTATATGATGTCGGTTTCTGATTCGAATAAAATTAAAAGTATAAATCTGAATTATTAAACCATTACTATATTTTTTTGCGCATTGCAGTAGGTAGAATTGAGTTTTAATTGAGATATATAATAATATAACAAGTTTCTAAAATTTATTATATTAGATTTATAATACGTTACATTTTTTCCGATAGTTCTCATGGAAGCTTTATGATATTATATTATATTCTATAAAATTATTATTTCAAATTTATAATCATGATTCTTTCAGACATATGTCATGACGATTATACACCCAGAAGAAATATGGTCTTGAAACGCAAAAAAATGTTCTTAAAAAAGGTAATACTGTCTAAAATTTGGCTTAAGGTAATGAAACCCTTAAATCATTTTCATTAAGGTGGACTATGGTCAAGACTATGAAGGCCTAAATATATGTCCAAAACAATACTCAAATTTTAGGCAATGTTGACATAAAAAATGACTTAATATAGTGATAGGTAACTTAGTTTAAACTTAAAGACACCACTTCAAGCGTTCTAATTTAATTCACTAATTGCAGTGAATTTAATCAATCAACGTTATTTAGACATGCCCTGTCGTAAATTTGATTTTATAGGAACAATAGAAAACAGAAAATGATAAATAAACTGTATTAATTAATATAAATTATAAATTATCGCGAAAGCCGACGATCAAAAACTGTACATATCGTACATCTTTTTTGCCTACTTTTCTATTTGCAAGAAAAACCAACAACAATTTTAATGTAACATAATACAAAATAATTGTTAAAATCTAACTGGTTGGGTCTTAAACTAGTTGACTTTTTGCACTGAAGTATCAAATCGCTACAACATAATGTACCTTATATTTAACATTAATTTTGTAAATAATTACATTATTAAATTACTTTTTTGACCACTATAAAAAAATCACATGACTTTCCGAATAGTTGAAGCTACGTTCCTCATTATTATTAAATTACTGTTTTAGCTATTAAGAACAAAAAAGTAACATGATTTTCCGAAACCAGAAGATTTCCTAAAAAGTAATGTGCAAGTCATTAGACCGCTGAAATTTGTAACACATCGAATTTTAAGGTAGATGGACTAATTTTTAGAAAGTTGATTCTTCAAAAGTGTATTGCAATAAATAAGCTATTTATGGCCATGCGTTTGATTTTCAAGTCAGCGACAGCCTTAAAATTTCATGTAAGACCTTGAACAGTCAAAAATTACCAACAAGTAAATTTTCATTTTCATTTGCAAGGTAATCATTTATCTAAAGATGATTTTCCTTATTGCCTCCTTTTCAGTTCTTTAGAGTGTTTCTTTGTCGGCTCGAGGTCAGGTAAAAGTTATGAAAATTAAACGCAGGGTTTTAATTCATTCATTCCGATCAAATTCAGGGCATCTTACCTATTTACACGACTGCACCGCTTGAAAATGCAGTATTATAATTTATTATATTTAACTTTTAAGAAACTTTATTACACTTTGGGAATTCAAAAAAAATCGTTTTTATATTTGTTGCCAAACTCTAAACAAACAAACTTAAAATTGTCATCACATCCACATTTAAGGGTATATTGCATTACAATTTACTCAAGAATAGTCGGTTTTTATTATGGACGCAGTTCGCGTAGTGACGATATTCAAATTTTTTTTATATAGCCGTAGAATTGAAAAAGGAATAAATAAAATATTTATTTAAAAATACTCATTAAATTTTTTTGTCAGTTATATTTATATGTATCTAAAAAATTCATCATTTTGAGTATTGCAATGATATAAATCTAAAAAAAATCGTTAATTTAATTCCAAATAAAACTCAATTCTATATACTGTTATAACAGAGAATGATCAAGCTTGTAGCCTTATGTAGAACATTTACAAATAAACGCATGCAACCATATTTAACTTTTATTAAGCACTAAGCCCTCGTCCTTAGAGTTCTTTCGTCCTCAGTAAAAACAGTGAGTCATGCTTAAGAAAAGTTGCCTACTTTGTGGCGCTGCTTCGAGTGTGTTTGCCGCGGATTAGCTTGTGAAAATGGCCCGCACACTTTCTCACCCCACATGATTGCCAGGAGGAGAGGGGAAGGGCAGCCCTTTGACTGGCACGCTTCGCAAATTAAGTTCAACACTCGGCACTTGTCAAAATAAAACGCTCGCCCTTTGTTGTGGTCCTTTCTCCTGTGACATTTGACATATTGTCGCTGGTGGAGTTCAGGCGGTTTTGGTTTTGGGTCGGAGTTTGGTCTGCGCGTGTTGCCAATTTTCACACCCTGCGCATCGCCAATTGTCCGCAGCGTGTTAACACCTCTCGAGTGGCCGGGCGTGCCCGCTTTTTCGGGGTTGCATCGGAATCGGAATCTGAAGGCCCATTGACACCTTTGGCCGTAGACCTTTTCCAGTCCGTTGTTTTCTTTTTTAAAATTTGGTATTGTTGATTTTACATATTTTTGTTGATTTATGCCATCACTTGCTACTTTGGCACCCCTTTTTTCTTGGTATTACCCATATACAATATGCTTTCTGAATTTTTATGGAAATCTCGGACATGTTTAGATAGGCAAAAAGCTTACAGGGTGTGGACAAAACGTGAGAGTTTTGCAATATCGTCGTCAGGGCTATAGAATAGTTTATTTTAAAATTTGGGATTACCTGGGAGGAAGACAAAAAAAGGAACAACTAGTGGAATAAACGGAAATCCACAAATATAAGGGAGAGCTTAAATCGGGGGCCTGACTTGGCTGAACTTAAATAAGCCACTAGAAATTAAGTACACAGATTCTGAACAATTAATTGTACGTCAAAGTATGACAAGCACTACGCTTCTTACGCTGTGTTGTGTGTTTATGCTTTAAGTGTTGTCTGTAAGCATTTTGCCCGTAAAAATATAAAACCCTAGTCACACAAGACAAATTTGTGTAAATCTAATTTCTGACACTATGTTGTGCTTTTGTTTAGTTTTTTAAAAACGCTGTCCCTGCAAATATAAAATCCTAGTCGAACATAACAATTTGTGTAAATCAAATTTTCAGAATTTTAAAATATACAACAATTAAGAGAAAACAAACTTAAAATTAGGGTAATTTATAAATGTATAAGTTTATATACCCTTGAAGTAATAAGAAAACCAGGAAAAGAAGGAAATTTCAACCTTCCATTTTCGGGGCTCAGTTTTAAAGCTAGCGATCTGAAACTTTTACAGTCGTTCTAAAACATGTATACGCAGATCAAGTTTGAAAAGCGATCGGACGTCTACATCCTATAGCTCCCATAGAAACAATCGTACATAACTTGCACGAATTGAAGATATTTCGCGCAGGGTAATACCAATCAGACGTCTATACCCTAAAGCTCCCATAGGAATAAAAGGGTAAAATCGGTTATAATTTGATGTTTTTCAGGATATTTTGCAATTTTAGAAATTTCGACAAAGTCTGCAAGGGTAATAAAAATTCGGCTTGAAGAATTATCTATTTCACTGGAAAAACTATCGATGACCAAAATTGGTTAAGCAGAACTGGAGATTAAAAAAAATGACATGGAAACATGTAAAAGACGTTACTTACACTTAAAAAAAAAATTTTATAATGCAAAACATTTTGAGTGCCATATTTTGAATCATGGAGTCCATCTGCACCGAAAAATCAAGCGTTGATCATTGGAGGATTTCATCAATTTGAAATTGTAAATCATTGTCATTTGATCGTTTCTATGGCAGTTACGTGATATCGTTTTGCGAGTTTAATTAAATTATAAGCGAAATTGTGACTTATAATCAATTACTATGTATAAACGAAAAAAAGTCAAAAAAGCGAAGATAAATTTCGTTTTGTTAATTATTTTTTATACATTCTAATGGAAGCTATATAAAATTCTGGAATAATTAACCAATACTATAAGTTGAAGAACTAACAAAAAAAATTTATAAACAGCAAAGTTATATTTTTATGCTTTTTTTTCGATTGTTCCTTTGGAAGCCATATGAAATATTTGTCCGATATGGTTCGTTACTTTTTTTTTTTTCTCCAATTAATCCAAGGGGAGCCATATGATATAGTCTTCCGATCCGTCATGCAGATAGCTTTAAAACTGATAGACCAGATTGCGTAGAAACGGACAGACCGTCATAGCTATATCAACTCTTTTATCGGTCGGAAATTTCTCCTTCACTAATCTAATTTTGTTCCTACGCTGACAAAAAACTTCATGTTTCTTTATCAAAACGGATTTGTAAATAATTGTATATATATTGCAAAAAAATTGCTGTAGCATTAAAGAAAGAAAGAAGAAAAGCGTTTGATTTAGTGGTAAAACCTACCAGACTTTGTACACCTTATAGACGAACATGGTCTCCTTAAAATTGCAGTACGATCGCATGATAGCTGTATAAACTAGAGCTTTTGTTTTTATCATTTTAATGCATAACATTCCAAAAAAAGGATATTTTTTTTAATGAAATAAGAAAGAATGAAAAAATCAGGAAGCCACATTTTATATACACATAAATAAAAATGTAACATCACTATGGACGATAGTAAATGTAGTAACGATGTGCATTGAAGACTACTATATATAGCCGAATTGAAAATCTGCTGATCGTGTCGAGTAATACACCATTGGAAAGGTATCAATAAATGAATAGGTATTGCATACCAAAACTTTAGGAAAGTTAATTTGTTCGGGAGATTGGGCGTTGAAAGTGACATACAGAAAATTTTTTAAAGTGCAGTTTTTAAGCTTGGGTTTGTAAAATATTGCCCTTTTTAATACAGTTCAAATTTAATTTAAAATATGCGTCGATAGGATCCGATGCTCCCTTATTCAAAAAATACTTTTTTTTTGTATATTTAAAAAATACAAAAGTTTTCCTTGTCGTTTGTAAGTTTTATAAAATTTTAAGGACTTGTTTTAGAGATCTAGAATAATTTTCTTTGTGGTGGGCAGGAAATCGCTAAACATAGCTAAATATTTCGTCACGCTAAAATAAAAATGCTTGTGTGGGCAATATACCTGGATGAAGCTGTCCGAATGGAAACATTTAAAAAGTGTATTTTTTTAATCAAATGCTTATTCATTTTTCGTCACAAAATTTGATATCAGGTATTTTATATGTTGAAGGTGCGATCGTCACGAATTTTTTACCTCATTAAGAGGTGTTTTTGTTTGTTCTATAAAATGACTATAAGTCAAATATTATATTGTGTTACTTGCATGATGGATAATGCTTGAAACATTTAAAGATGGTCATAGGAATTAGATTATTTTAATGTAACAAGCACTTTATTCATTCGTTCGTCGAGTCTTGGAATACTGTTTGCCAATTTAAAGTCCCAAGTATAGTGTTCAAAAAAAGTATTCAAATTTGCCCTACGGGGCCTAACTGTCATGAAAATTTATTACCACCTTCCTCTAGTATATTTATTTGAATAGAACTACTAGAAATAGAATTAATAGCACCATCAAATTTCTACTACCGGTTCCTTCAATCTTTAAATTGCATAATGCTCCAACAAAGTGTGCTGTTTTGTCTTGTTAAACTACTTAGCACTAGCCGCCGGAAAAATTTATTTGTAAATTCCGACGCATCGCTTTACCTGTGCCCATTTTCCGTTGATGGAAATATTTGAACCCTAATGTATCCAGTTTGCTTAGGTTTACGTTCCACACTGCGCACTTTAAATTGGCAATTGTGTTTGACTTTAAGACGACTTATTGAGAACTCCTCGCACCACCGTAGCACAATTTCACTTGCTATTCTGTGCAACTTTTCCAGATGCCGACGCGATTCGCTGCCGCTGGAATCTGAAACGGATCGCCTGGGCTGACGGACCAACTGCGAATGAAACGGGAAGCTAAGGCTGGCAGAGCCAGCAGCGAACAGACCGCCAATTACGAAAGTGAAGCTGCCAAGGAGAGGTCCTTTTTTGCAGTCAATTTGACAGGAGGGCGAGTCAAGCCAAAGGCAGTAACCACCCCCACCCACATCCCACCACCCGCCCAAAGCCACAAACGGAAAAGCGAAAAACACAGCTGCGACGGGAAAATGAAAAGCAGCGAGCGCCGAGAATGCAGAATCCAGAATAGAGAATCGAGAACGGAGAACGGAGAACGGAGCACCGAGAACCGGGCAAAGCAAAACGAACAAAAACAAACAAAAAAAAAAAGGAAACCAAACGAAAGTCGAAAATTTACGAAAAGCTACCAAATGTTACATTTCATCCCTCGATGGTGGACCAAAAGCAGCCGACCAGCCACCCACCCGTCCACCACCCACCCATTCCACAATCGGCAGCGTGGTGGACACACACCAGCAAGGAGTCCCAAAAGAGAGAGAGAAAGAGAGTCGCGGGAGGAGAGCGAGGAGTGGCGGGTAACCAACCGGAAAACGCCCTTTTTTCAGTGTCTCCGTACTGATGCGATTACAGCAAATGAGGGGACTTCCTACCGTCCACCATTTTTGTTTTTCTCCCCTCAGCGCTCACACACACACACACACACACACACACACGTCAGCCGGCGCAGTGAGACTCAGCACGCACACTAGCGCACACGTCCTGTGGCTTTCGACAATTCACCACAAAATGTCAAGAATGACGAAAAGCTAGCCGAGGATGTATTGGTATGTGCATGTGCTGCTGCTGTCCCGCTCGCACAGCTGCCTTTTCGCTCGCTTCCCTTCCGCTGTACTGCTCCTGTGCTAGCAAATAGCCTTCATCGGCAGAGATGTTGAGATCTCCTGGCTTCTCTCCTTTTTTCTAGGTTTTTTGCTCTTTGTCTGGTGGAATCCGGCGCTTGTAGGCTGTCGGATTATTAGTTCTAAAGTCAGGATCTCTTCTGCCGAAAGGGCGCTACAGTTGGGGTACATTTGACTGGTTGAGTTAGCTTGAGTTCGCTGTTTGTTTGTTTTTTTGAATTACTTCTCTAAAATTGTTTAAAGCAAACATATAATTTAGATGATATAGATGATATAGACAAACAAACTATAAAATAAGCCAGAGATTTAAAAAAAAATATATTTTATTTTATTACTTTGTTGATAAGAAGCTAGAGCATGTAGTATGTCCTGCTGAGATATATATGGATTTTGTGAACTTGTTTTTGGGATACACAACAATGTCGCTCGATTTGGAAGTATTTGAAAAAAATAGATTAGATTTTAATAAAACGTAGAAGGCAATAAAATGTTGAAAATTTGTGAATTTTTTGAATTTTTGCACAAATATAACTCTTTTGATTGATTGAAGCAAAGCAAAATGTATAAACTTACAGGCAGTCGGAATTTAGTACCATCCGATGTCACTGCACGACATATAGCAAGGCATATGTGGAAAGAACATATACCTTTCTCATATCTATTGATGCCTATGCCTTGGGATGGGCCCTGCCTGTGCGAGTGGCAGTGGTTATGGGCAACTCCGCAATGGCGTTTCCCCAGCTGGCACTGGCTATCGAAATCGCAATCGCAATCGGAGCTCGGTCGGTCGGTCGGTCGGTCGGACGGTCGGTGTTTTGGGTCTGGGGCACGGCGTTGTTGGTATGTTGATAGGGGTTGATTTACTGACTCTCATCCAAATTGAAGTGACTTATGCGACAGTGTGAGCGGGGTGCTCACACACACGACCTCGCAGCAGAACGTCTTGCACATGGCACATGGCACATGGCACATGGCACTGGCACTGGCACTGGTACTCGGCTTAGAGGGTGGAGTCTTGTAAGTCGATTCGGCGAGGGGCTCAGGATAAGCCCGTGTCCATTACACAGCCCATTTGGCTGACTGTGGTTACATGGGCGGCCCACTGCTCGTATATAAGGCGCACAATCCTGCGGTTATATTAACCAGTCAGAACGCAAAGTCATTTGCAGCAACGACGTCAACGTCGCCGTCGGTCGTAACTCAGCCACCCCACCACCCCCCACCACCCACGTTGCCCCACCCCGCTCTCCATACACATGGCAAATTTGCGGCATCAAGAAGTCGCATTTTTCTATGCCCACTCCCCCCTGGCTCACACTAGCGCTCTCTTTTGCTCTCACAACCCCGATTTGTTTCCCAGTGTGCGTGTGCGGCTAGCCACGCCCCCCAGGCAAAGAAAACTCACCACTTTCCGGAAATCCTGCGCATGCGCTCGCTCAAGTTCGAACTAGAGTTCGAAAAACCATTTTCGACAAAACAAGGAGGCTTGGGGCTTTCATTTTCCTGCCTGTCGAGGTCGTGAATGTACGTAGTTCATTCTACTCGGGCATCTCGAACAAATCGGAAGTCGGTCGAGCCAAAAACATTCACAATTATTTGATTTGTCGGGCTAATTGAAAAGTTTCAGGTACGTTTTGTAACAGAAGTCTGTTTAAACGAACAACGCCCTCACCTGAATTAATTTTTTTTTGCTTTAAATGTTTAATTACCGATTAAATGTTTATATATTTATTTGCAGTGAGCATGGACGGCTTCTATAACAACAACGGCTGCGGCTTCAATAACAGCGGCTACTCGCAGTGCCCGAAGAGAGGTTCCTGTTGCAATTGCCCCGGTGGCAACTGCCCCCGAATGGAGGCGGGGGGCAACGATAGTCACGGCACGAGCCAGCAGGGTTGTCCTGGCGGCACCTGTTGTCCCGGCGGACGCTGTCCGGCCGGTAAGTCGCGCTTCAATCCTTACATGCGGAACGGTGGATGCTAGCACAAAAGAGCTGGCGCTTCCCTGCCCGACAAACCAGATGCTTCGCCCCACACTTTACTGGAATAGCTTGGCCCACTTATAAAAAACACCTTCTTGTGCAATGATTTGATAAGTCGGAGTGGACCATAACCCAAGATGAAATGCTGCTTTCACTCAAATCTGGCAATCCAGACACGGTTTCACCTGCATAATATCTTATTGTACAGTTTCCCTGCCCAAGGAATCCGACCAAATTCCATGTAAACGAACATACATATATTGCTCATAAAGAGACCTGGTCGATGCCGATTACTTAGTTGTCAAATTGGCATCGGCATCGTATCGTTTAACTAATTTCTTTCTTATTTTACGTATTTAATTCAATTAAAAAAAAATTATCAATTTACCGGCGGATTGCTATCTATTGGTTTAATGGGTTGCGATTATTAGGATTAGGCAATTTATGCAAACAAATCGGAAATTAAAAAACGTTCTAATAACAAATTGACTTCTTGATGACGAAAATCGGTTGAGTCCACCAATTTGAGGTACCAGTTATTCAGCTAACCAATTTTAGTATACGGTTTTAATGGCGCCATCAGCCAGAAAATTTAAAATAATGATCGTTAACTTCTAAAATAATGGTCCGACATCGTATGAATCGATAGATATTGACCGAATAAACATATAGAGCTTTCTAACTGACTTCTACCATATCACACAGGGCCGTGACGGACTTACGCGAATTTTGGGCCTTGAAGTGGCCGTTAGTATCTTTTACATACTTTTCATGAGCATAATACCTTTTTAATCCACAAGTGACGGGCATTTTAATCAGGGAGTTCAAATGCAATTAAACTTTAATTTTTGACAATCGCGAATGTTTTAAAGATATAACTTTTAAGCTGAGCTTATCAACGAACAAAGAAAAAATATTTCGTTATTGCGATTAATTTTTTTTGGCGAAACTTAACACAAAAATAAACGGTAATATACAGCCCTTGTAGCCATTCCAAAAATTAAATATGCTTTGTAACAACCTTACATCGATTTGAATGCATATAATGTTAAAAATGTTGAATGCAAAAAAACCCCTGAATTTTTCAATCCGTCGTTGTCCGATTTTAATAAATTTAAAACAGTGATTCCTAAGTAATAAACTATTTCTATATTTTCAAATCAAACAAAAGGTATAAAAGTCGTGATGATCGCACCTTCAACATATAAATTATCTGATATCAAATTTTGTGACGAAAAATGAATTCGACTAAATAAATACACGTTTTAAATGTTTCCATTCAGACCACTTCATCCAGGTATTTTGCCTACACAGGCATTTATTATCTAAGCGTGACGAATGGGAACAGTTAAATAGTGTATTTATTTAGTCGAATGCTGAATCATTTTTGTCACAAAATCAGATATTTTATGTTTTACAAGCTGCTATTTGATACCGTTGTGTGATTTTAATACAATTAGAACCGTTTTTCTGAAACAATAAACCATTACATTGTATTGAAGTATGATCAAATCAATTGGAAAACAGCCAAATTATAATTTTTTCATATATTTTCCGTTCCGGCTCGTTTCAGCTTGTCCTAATAGTTTTAAAACTGATGGACTAGTTTGCGTAGAAACGAGTGGACAAATAATGGCTAGATCGACTCTTGTAATGATGCTGTGTTGTTGGGAATGTGTGCTTCTGACTGAACTTAAAATGCCATTTGTAAAGGAAATAAAAATTACGAAAACATTTTATAAATTTTTTTGCAAAGTATCTGATTTCAAATAAGTTTGCTTAAATAAGGAATAGTTTAAAATTTAAATTTAAAACAATAAATAATATTTTACAATTATTTAACGAAAATGTTTTTATAGCATTTTTTATAGCATTTTCCTCAATTCTTGCCTAGGCAGCGTTAACTTCTCCAAACTGAAGTAGCCGTTCCGTTGCTTAATAACTTCTGAAAACATTCATGTTCTATACCAAAAGTTGAGGAATGTCAAGGGCCATAAACGTAAAAGGTTAAACAAAAATCGACTCTAACACTTTTTAAAAATTTTCAAAAAAGGATAAAAAAAAATTAAATAATATCTAAACTACTTTGTTAATTATGTCAAGGCTTAGTGACTAGCATTTGACAATAACTTTTAAATGACATTTATCACTGTAGCATCTCTCGTTTAGAAGTTAAAGCTGTGCAAAGTTTAGATATATTTATCGATTTGCCGCCAAGTTAGCTAGTTTTTGAAAAAGTCGTAGAATACAATTTTTTGTAACGTCCTGCCCAACACAAATAAAATTATTCCAGAATTCTAAAACAAGACCTTATCATTTTTTGAAACTGACATACGACGAGGAAAACTTTTGTTATTTTTAAATTTACCAAAAAAAGTGTTTTTGAAAAACTCTTGAACGAAGCATCATATCCAAGCAAGTTTGGTGTCATTCGACTAGAATTTCGAACAACATTTAAACAGAGTTAAAAAAAGTGTAATATTTTACCAACCCAAGCTCAAAAACACCACTTAAAAAAATGTTATTATTTCACTATCAACCCCTTTTTTCCTAGCCCAATTAACTTTCCTTAAGTCTTGGTATGAAATCCGTATACCTTTCGATTGATGTAACACCCGTTACGATCGGGCCATCACAGCAGATTTTCAATTCTACGGCTATATATAGTAGTCTCCTATGCATACGCACTTGGTGCGCAACGTCACTACCTGTACTGTCGTCTATAGTGATAAATTGAAAACCAGTGAAGTTACACTTATACATTTGCAGAGGGTTTTGTAATTTCAGCCAAAAGTTTCTAACGCAGTGCAGGAGACATTAGAGACCCCATAAAGCATATATATTCTTGATCAGCAGCACTAGGGGAGTCGATATAGCCATGTCGGTCTGTCCGTCTCTCCTAGGGCAAATACTATATCCCGAAGTGCATTCAAATATAACAGCGAAGTTAGTATCAGAACTGTGAACCCATTTCAATTTGGCTTAGGCTCGGTTCGGGGATCGAACCTAAACGATTGATAAGGTTCCGGTTTACGATTCGACTGGTCGATATGCTGGAACCGGGGTTAAACAAATAATATATATATTTTAAATGAAATAACAGTACCAATTATATTTTTATTGTTTTTCGTAAGTTCGTGTACCTTTGCATTAAGTCTTATAAAATTAGTAGATTTTAAAAATCGTTTTTTTACGTTACGTTCACATGGGCACTTAAAGATGTTAAAAATTTTGTCTTCTTTTGCTTTTCGTGTGCAAAATCGTCCATACCATTACTGGAAATATCTCAGTATAAGTAAAATTACTTAATTGAAATGGGCCAAATGAATGTCTTTAAGTCTATTGCACTGTATTTTGTACATAATTTCTTTTAGAATAATTAGTCTGTATTTTAACCCAAAATAAAAAATTTCTTAACGAGATGAAATGTCGTGACGATCGCTTTTTTAACATACAACATTTGATACTAAATTTGGTTTTAGAAATGGATAAGCACTTCACTAAATACATTTTCATCCCGCTTAAACAAAGGGCGTATTCAGCAGAATAACATGATCACTGATAACTGGTGGATCAGTAATCTGTGATCAAGTTTGTTTTGCTGAACGCTCGTGACAAATTACGCATTATTCAATTAATTTTAGCTTGTTTTGTTTGTTTTTATACCCTTGCCGAGGGTATTATAATTTCAGTCAGAAGTTTGCAACGCAGTAAAGGATACATTTCCGACCCTATAAAGTATATTTAGCCATGTCTGTCTGTCAGTCCGTCTGTCCGTTCAGTTCTACGCAAACTAGTCTATTGCAGGTAGTACAAAAATCGGAACGAGTTAGATCGGACGACTATGGCATAAAGCTCCCATAGGAACAATCGGAAAAATAAATAAAAAGAAAGTTTCATCAAAATCGGACGACTATATCATAAAAATAAATAAAAAAAATTATAACTTTGGTGTTTTTTAATTTTTTGTTTAGTTCTTCGAGATATAGTAATGGTTAAATATTTCAGAATTACGATTTAAATTTCATCAAAATGGGACCACTATAGCATGTAGCTCCCATAGGAACAATCGTATAGCTGCCATAGGAACTATCGAATAATTAAGCTGCAAATCATCATAGCTTCAATGTTTTTTAGACATACACGCAAGTAAATCATAATTTTAACGTTTTCAAGAGTATTTAGTTTTTGAAATAGGTGCAAGGGTATATGAACTTCGGCTTGCCGAAGTTTGCTTCCTTTCTTGTTTAATCTTTATTTCAAAAGGTTAGCGCGCTGTCGAGATATCAGCTGGGAACAAAATGTATCGACCCTAACAGCCTTACTCCTACGTAACAGGTAAAAGAAAGCGTTTCCGATCAGGATCCGGCTACTGATATACTATCAATCGGTTGGCAAAAAATCGAGGCATATTTTAGAAGTTTTAGAGTTATAAAGTCATCTGCCGCTGCTCGACCGCTGCTTTGCCAGTAATCGCTGATGTAGCGAGACAGAACGAAAGGACTGTTAACAAACAACTCCGATTGTTCTGTGGGGGAATATTTAGTTTGAACTTTGTTGTCAGAGTAACGGGTATCTTATATCGTTCTTTCTTGACCCTTTTATATTTGATTTGCGCTGTGACAACTCACCGGAGTCAATATTAAATTTGTTTGATGATTTAAAAAGCCAACATTGCACCAAATATCAAGAAAGATTTAACCGTTACCCGAATGGGCAAGCCCAAAGACTCACAATAAACTGAAATATGGACGGCTGATATGGATTCACACAATTAGTCGAGAGCCTCAACTAAAAGATACCCGTTACTTGGCTAACCAATTTAAATATAAATATAAATATTAAATATTAAATATAAATTTGCCTTAATGTACTTTCTCATTTATTGAAGAGCTATTGACCTTTGTCGCACATATATTGTAATTAGAAATCAAAATGCTGGTTTTCGTTCTAATATTTGAGTAGTTCGAAAGTATTTTAGCTTTTACGTTAACGTTTCTTAAGTGTGCAACGTAACCAAATTGCTATTCGATTTTGTCAAGTTAAGATTCAAAAGCAATCGCAATGACTTTTGTAATTAAAATGTAAATTAGAAATTATGTGCTACAAAAATAAATCACATTAAGAATGACGCAATGGAATAAAACTATAACTCATGCGCACATGAGAAAAGGCTTTACTTTGGTAGGACAAACCTACGATAGTGCATTTATATCCACCTTGGCTGATTTCATAGTTGATGGATGGGTTTCGGCTAATCAATAAAAATGCTGTTGGGTGTTAACATAGCTCATTTATTAAATTGTATTTTTTAAACTTTGCATGCCGTTATATTTATGCTTTCTATCTCACACACTAACAATAAATATATATTTTTATTTATCTGATTTTTTTTTAGTAATTTATGTAGGTAGTTAAGTTTGGCCCGTTTTCAGCGTTGTTAGAACCTGCGTTCAATATCGTTGGTAGTTCTCTTCGGTTAACATGGTAGATTTTGTTGTGCAGAAAAAGTACTTATTTTAAGTATAGCGTTTTTAGTTTGAATAAATTATAACTCACAACAAAACAAGACTTCTGCACCAAAAACACTGTTGTCCAGCATTATTTGGTCAAATGGAATGGAACAGTACGTATGAGTGTTACGTTTTAAAGACCCTAAATATAATCAAATTTGTTGCATAACATTAACTAACTCGGGCTGAACGCAGTTTCTAACGCTTTAATACTGGAAACGGGTTCTAATATAGCTTGCTCTTGTATTTTTTTGTTGTTCTCTCGTGCTGCATTTAAAAGACTTTGTTTTATAACACTTCTCACTGTTCTGAAATGTAACATATTTGAAGACTTTGAGCTGTATAGTTCAGTGAAACGTTTGTAGGGAATATAAAGTAACTTATGCTCTGGCTTCAGTGATTGTTCCATAATAAAGACCGGGAGTTTTTTTTTAACAGACCGGACAGATTGAAATTGCAATTGCACTGTCACCTGTCACCCGTACATATGTAATTTTTGTAAATTATTATCAATGCAACATGTAGATCCTCTACAAAATACGGAATGTTTTTCTACCTTGGCTACCGATATATTTATCTAATTTCTTTTGTCTTATTATTATAGATTCTCATTGTTTTTTGACTTTTTTATTTACAATATTGAAACATTTAGGTGTTCTTGTCGTAATTCATGGAAGGAATTGAATGGTTTAAAGCTCGAAACTGAAGTTACAAGTTGGGAAGTTTTTTTTAGAAAGTTGAAATATATATTTAATTGCAATTTAAACGATTGCTTTTACAATGTATGACCCATTAATTACATTATTTGCATTGCTCTTAGTATTTAAAAGTAATCTTGAGAAAATCTACTTGCCTTTAGTTTAATGTGAGGTTGTAGTGTTGTGTTCTAAGACGTGTTTAGTCCCCGCAAAAGGTGCGGGGACATCCTTCGTGATGTGTTTGGTTTTATTTACTAATAAAGTGTTCAAGTTTTTCATTTAATTGATATTACTGGCGGTGCTTGGTTTGATAATTATTGATTTAGCTGTTGTGGGCTGAAACATTAGGTTTTGATTTCCATTTTTGTGCCCTGGCCAAATGGTAGGCTGCTAATACATACTTTTACACTAAGTAGTCAATATTTATAGAATTTTACATTTGGTTTACATAACTATAAATTGTCAATGCTTCCGATGCATAATCAAAATTTATTATTTATAGCTTGGTGTTTAATAAATAGTTTTAAATAAATATATAAATTATATTGCAAACTTTGTCGGTGTACATAAAAAATTCGAGTTAAACTATACTAAATAAAGTATAAAATCATATAACAGCCTTTGGTTGAAATTAGCTTAACTTGTTTGAATAATTATTGGATCGAAAAACTAAATAAATGTTTTAAACCTAACTACGTTCCACAGTTACAAATAAAAACAGTTATA
Organism: Drosophila gunungcola; assembly: GCF_025200985.1. Taxonomy (NCBI): domain Eukaryota; kingdom Metazoa; phylum Arthropoda; class Insecta; order Diptera; family Drosophilidae; genus Drosophila; species Drosophila gunungcola. Next base: position 3,531,310 of record NW_026453162.1, read on the forward strand.
TGATCAGCTTTCGAATGGGTATTCGACACTCCATCAGATTTATCTAATTGTCCACCGAATTCGATCGCAGTTGACTGTAACACGCTTGGCACACCCTAACTGGCTTTAGTATTCGAAGGCGTGATATTTCCGACTCGAACCGACTGCACTTGTTGCAGAAAACTTGACCACAATTGCGACAATGGTGTTTCCTCTCATAAAGTGTAAACCTAAAATAAACAGATGGTTAAAGTTTAAATAAACTGAGTATGTATATATATAGCCTTAAAATCTAAAATATGAAAACTAATGTTCAAAAATCTGCCCTAAAAAGTCTTAGAACTTTTCTGTGAGTACTTGCAAAGATGTTATGCGTTCGTAATTTTTGTAATTCAGCTAGACTAACGTAAGCGACAATTAAAAGAAAAAAATTTAAATTAAAAATAATAATACCACATATGAAACAAAGTTGATGAATTTTAATCACAAGTTTTTAAATGTATGTTGAGCTTATGTTAAGTTATCTTTTTGCCAAAATTATAATTAACAAACCATATTCTGGAATTATAATTTTATATTTTGAGCAACTCACTTGACATGACATTTGACACACTGATCGGCGCCTTCATCTTTCAGCCAATGATCGGCCACTCCACGACCTGGTTGCTCTGTAACGCTCCACGAAAATATGCGACCGCGCGCATCACCTTTAATTTATTGCAAATGAATATGCAGATGAAATTGTTTCTTTATTGCATCAATCTATTGTTACACTTACCGACATATAGAATTTTGTGATCTTTGGATACCGTTAACGCTGTTATGCTAGCTGGTTCGGCATTATCCTTGCGATCATATGCTGTATGCATGGTCAGCTTTGAGCGGAACATTAATTGACGTTGCCATCTGAAGCCTAAAATGTTTAGAAACATGCTTTATAAATCTTAAGTTGGCTTGCTTTATAGTTTTTTTTTAGCTAGTTAGCTTCAAGTTTGCTATAAATAATTGATCCAAACTTAAAAGTTTGGAGAAAGAGAAAACTGAATGAATTATGTTTGGAAAGAATCGTACCTTTTCTCAGAACCTGATCGCCCCTCTGCCTATCGTGGTCTATTACAACGAATCCGTCAGTCAAACTTGTATCTGATTTGCTCGGCCTTATAGAATGTTCATCTAAAGTAATAAGTAATATGTTAGCTCATGCAGACAAATAATTTGGATCGTTCTTACCGTCATTGGATTTAAGATCAGAGCTGCTTTCCTTCACTTCTACAGTAGCTGATTTCATTTCATGCAGGGACTTCGCTCCCGAAATTGAGCTTTTCCTGAGCTCTTCTTGCAGCTCCGCTCTGGCACCTGATTCATGGCTGTGCTGTGAAGCCTCTGAAATGCTACTTTCCGAAGCGGATTTGACAATCTCTGAGGATGAGATATTTAAATAAAAGGATTAAAACAAAAAAACAAGACAAAAACGGATAACCACGGTTTAGAATCAGCTCCGCGGTAGAACTCGAACTGTCTGTGACTTCGAAATCATGGGTGATGCAATCATCTAGGCATGAGATATAATTCCATTAACGCGTTCAAAGAGCTCAGCTCGAGAAACTCACAAAAACAAAACAACAAAATTATTCAAGACCACATTACTCTAATATATTTGGTCAGGCAAACATTTTTTTATATCCGCGCTAAATTTTAAGGGGTACATGGGTCATCCCTAGGATACAATATTAAAAGGTCTAAAGAAATAATAAAGATTTGCTATACATTTTTTAATTATTTAAAAAATGATACTTTCAATGTCTATCATAGAAATGAAATGTAATGCCAATAAAAATGTATTCCGCATTTCTGTAATAATTTTGCTTTATCACCATAATCGAAAGGTTGAGGTACATTAGCACAGTATTCCATTAGCTTATGATTCCTATAAGTCTTTTATTCCGATCGAATCGAAATCGTTTAAAGCTGGGAATTGAGATATTTGGATCGGTCATTTTTTTGAGCTAGGTCTGTTGTGCTAAAAAAGGAGTCAAAATGCTATTTGAGTAAAGTCTAGTGTATAATCAAAAGAACAAAAACGTTGGGAAACGTGGAACTTCATGTGGGTAAATGTTTTCTATAGGAACTGTGTGACTTCATGCCGCACTGTAAGATTTGCATTAAAACAAGAAGGCGAGCATGCCTATACCGACTCTTCCGCTGATGCTGATTACAAATGTGTGTTCTAAGGGTAATATGTTTACTGCGTTCCTACTGCAATTACAACAACATCGAAGGTCAACAAATGGTGTTAACTAACCCAATTCTTCCTCCGACTGGGAAAGGCTTTTCATTTGCTTAATCAGGTTCATTTTGTCTTCCTTGTGGTCCTCGCCCTCCAAAGACGCGGTGTCGGGCTTGTCCTGTGAAGACACCTCCATGCCTCGCTTCAACTTGCGATCAATGGGCACCTGTGTGTGCTCCAAGGACCACATCTGCGCAGGGAGAGATCTCGTAAGTTTCGACTTACAAGTATAACAACTTTTTGGGCACTCACCCTCACCACACCGTCGGTTGAGCCAGTAATGACCACATTCTGCTGGTCCCACTCGCGGATCTGCGAGAAAGCCACGCACAGGATTTGCTGCATGCGGTCCGCACTGCCCACACATGTGTTTACCATGGCCAGGGCATCGCCATTGATGGACCACACGTGGAGCCACGTGGCCGAGCAGGTGGCAATGTCGCCGGTCAGCTCGTTGATGGCCACGGCAGCCACCACACCGGCATGTCCGCGCAGCTGGCGCACGAAGGTGAACCGCGTCATGTCCCAGACGATGGCAGTGCCGTCCCGCGACCCGGACACGATCACATTGTACGCAGCGCTGGCTGCCAGACAGGTCACGGCATCGGTGTGGCCGTGCAACGAGTGCTTGACGGTGAGGCTCTTTCGGTTCGCGTCGAACTTCCAGATGGTCACCACCGAACTGGTGCCGGCCGTGACGATCATCTTGGCGTTGGGGCAGGCGCAGGTCAGGATCTCTCCCGAGTTCTGGGCCGAAGCCTCGGACACGAAGGACGCACGGTCCGTGTCGTAGAGTCCCACGCGAAGGGAGTGGTCGGCAAAGCCCCAGGCTATGTACTTCGTGTAGGAGGGCGGCATCATCACCTTGTTCTGTTCCACGGCAAACACCGTTTTGTCGGGCTGAAGGATTTGGCCCACAGGACCCTTCAGCTCCTTGATGGGCTGCAGGCTGGGCTTCAGGTTGTCCAGGTTGTGGAAGAACAGCCGGTCGGTCTGCAGCACTGTGCTGTTGCCCTGGATCAGCGAAGTGGGGTCGATCAGCGCCGAGTGACGAGAGCTGCCCATCTTCTTGGCAGGATGCGCCTTTTTGAACAGCTGCTTGGGAATCTGGCCAAAGTTGTTGATGAAGCCAATGGTGGCATTCTTCTTAAGTGGATCATCAATGCTGCAAGAGACAAGATCAAACAGTTTGATTTAAGCCAGACACTGAGCAGCATTCAACCTGGAATGCCATCGTCCACTGAGAGAGGGGGAAGGAGTTTATACTTACTTGTATATGTCCACATTGCCTTCATAGAAAAGATGGTGAAACACATTGACGGTCTCAACTGCGGCTGGTCCCTGTTGCTTGCAGCCAAAGATCAAGTCAATCCACTGAAAACATTCACGTCAAAGGACGTCACCCAACTGATTGAAGTCAGTCTACAGACTACCACACTCACCAAATGCAAATGCTGGCTGACATAGTCACACTCCAGAGCGCTCCTGTGCAGCCGGATGAACTCTCTAGGATCGTGCTTCGCCCACGGCGGCAGGATAACGTGGTTGAGGGTCTCCCCGTTCTGCTTGGTGCCCAGGTCAAAGCTGTTGAAGTTGCTGAGGAACTCGGGCAGGTAGAAGAACTCCGGGATGAGCTCCTTGACGTCGGCCATGTTCAGCTTAGAGGCCGACAGCCAGGCCTCCTTGATGCTGTGGAACATGCGGTCCGCCAGGTCAAAGTGGCCGCCCTGCAGCTTGAGGAACGGCTGCGAGAAGGGCTCCAGCCGCACCAGGTACGAGCAAACGATCATCGCGGAGCTGTAGTGGGTGCCGTAGTGGTACGGCGGCGTCTCGCCGTGCGGATCGTCCCACTCCTTGAAGCGCTTCTGGAACTGCTCCAGTCGCTCCTCGGCCTGGGCGCCCATGGGCCGCGAGAAGTCGCGGAAGGTCTTGGGGTTGGTCAGGTCCAGCTCCTCGGAGTCGTAGTCGGCCAGGATCCAGGGGAAGACGGGGTACTGCATCAGGTCGTTGTAGCTGCGCCCGGCCAGCGTGTTCAGGTGCATGAGGTACTGGAAGTTGGAGATCTCGCCGCGCACCCAGCGCTGCGTCACCGACGTCTCGCCGATCAGGCCGCTGAAGATGCCCGCCGTCTGCTCGACACTGGCCGTCCGCTTCTGACCCGCCACGGACTGCTGCGCGTTGTCGTTCAGCGCAGTGGCCAGGGCCAGAAACCGCTGGTTGACCTTGTTGCGCACCTTGCGCGGGAAGCTCAGCAGGTAGTTGCGTCCGTCCTCGGAGAACACCTCCAGTGCGATGGGCTGCAGCAAGTAGCGACGCTTGTGCACCTCGCGGATCTCCTCGTAGGCGAACTTGGAGCACTGCCTCAGCTTGTGGCTCACGGCCCGCGAAGTGGTCGACGAGGTTCCCCCGGAGTTGGGAATGATCGGCTCATAGGCCCCCGGTGGCAGGGTGTCGATGTCGCGGATCTCGCGGTTCTTCAACAACGTGAACCCGTCCACAATGTAGCAGTGCTCCTTGCCGAACAGTAAGAGCCCCTCGAAGGTGTCCAGTCCCTGTACCCTGGCACACCGGAACATAAAGCTGATCTTCTCCTGCTCCTCGAGCAGGCGCAAGAAGGTCTCGTTGTCGCTGGTCATCGAGGTGTCCTCCTCCTCCTCGTCGTCCTCTGGGGCATTGCCGTCCACCGACTCCTGGGGACAGGGTGTTGACCCGTGGCCCACTAGCTTCGGCAAAGCAAGCGGCGGAGGCGTGGATGTGGAACTGCTGGCCTCCAAACGATGCGAGTGCACCGCCTCCAGCGAGCTCTGCTGCTGCATCGCATGCTGCTCCGCCGCCTCGGCCAGGATGCGGGGCTGCTGCGGACCATGCAGCGCGTAGGTCTTGCTGTCCAGGCTGGAGGCCACCTTGTACTTCAGCTGACGGTTGTCGGCGATCTCCAGCTCGGGTCGGTACGGATAGTGCAGGTAGAAGAGGTCGTTGCGCATCGTCTTCTTGCGCATGCGGTGGGGTCCCTCGGTGGTGTCCAGGATCCATTTGTCCAGCGAGCAGCTGCCGGTCGGACCCCACAGTCCCCGCTCGCGGGTGAGCTCCGTCTCCGACTGCACCCAGTCCTGGTAGACGTAGCGCTGGGTGTGCTGCAGCATCTGCTGGTACTGCTTGGCGCGCAGGTCCAGGAGGTCCTTCACGAGCTGCACATGGATGCCCGTGGACTCGTAGGCGGCCTCGCGACTTAGGGTCGACCTGGTGCGCACCAGCTCCTCCTTTTTGGCCTTCGTGCGGCTGGTCAGGCGCGACAGTCCTCCGGTCACCTTCTGGATCTTCGACTGGATCTGGGTGTGCAGCTCCCAGGGCGCGCGGTAGGAGGCCTTGCGCTCCGCCTCCACGTAGTTGAACCACAGTTTGGAGGCCAGCTCCATGACTTGTTCGCGCGTGGTCTGCAGATCGGGCGCCTTGGAGCTGGGCGGTGGGGATGTGAGGGAGACCTTGAACACCTCCTCGATGGCGGGCTTCTTGCAGACGTACAGCTCCTCCCAAACGCGAAAGGCAGCGCCGACGATCAGGTTCCTGCCCTGCAACTGGTTGAGGTCTTCGTCCTTGGGCTCTGCCGTTTCCGTCTGCGGATTCACGTGCCAGGTGGTGTTTCGGCTGGTGGCCGGCTCCAAGATGATCTTCATGTCGGCGGTCAGCTGCAGCAGGCAGTAGGTGAGGCACCCGATGAACTCCAGCTCGTGGTTGCCCGCGCCGAAGATCAGCAGGCGGTGCTGAATGATCTTGTGCAGCGCCTCCAGCACACTCATCTGGTCGGCCCGCGAGTCGTCGGTGGGGCGGGAGAGCAGGAAGAGGATGCTGCGGTTCAGCGAGTGGTGCAGGTGCTCCAGCGACAGCGAGGATGACCGCCGCTTGGCCTGCACGATCAGCTTGATCACGAAGTCGAAGATGTCGTGCGGATTGCGGGCGAGGCAGCCCTGCCACAGCTTGTCCACGATGCGGGCCGTTAGGTAGAAGACGTTCGGGGCGATGTGCTGCATCTGGCTCTGCAGGAGCGGCACCAGTGGCAGGGCCGCCTGCTCGCCCACAAGCACGTCGGCGGCTAGCAGGTGGTCCATCAGGGCGATGATAATCTGTGTCTGGTACTGCACCTGCAGCGGAAGTTCCGCCGAGTCGGGGGCAGCGTCCAGCACGAGGTCGATCACCGGCGTCGGCTTGCCCTGCATGTTCAGGCCCAGAGAGTCCACGACTATGACGCGCAGGAAGTCGATGATGCAGCTGCACACGGGATGAGCGGTCAGCTTGGGCTGCGTTGCTGCGTGGAGGCTTTCCGGCAATGGCAAGGCAAAACTGCTGCCTGTGTTGTCCGTGGGCGTGGAGGCTCCACTGTTCGGCTCGGAGTCCGCCGGGCGAGACGTCAGCGGGAACAGAACGGCCACCAGCGAGGTGACCACATCGCCGGCCATCATTACCGGCGCAAAGTCGCTGAGGTTTTGGTACAGACTGAAGAGCAGCTGGATGATTGTCTCCGGGTGGCTGTGCAGCCAGGAGGCGCATTCGCCGCCATGAACGATCCCCCGCACCATGGACAGGAGCACGCAGACGCCCTCGGGACAAATGCTGAGCTTCGGCAGCTGCGTGTTGGCGGAGACGGGAGCACCCCAGAGGAACGACCAGACGCGGTCGAGGTCGAACTTGGTGTGCTCGGTGGCCAGCACCTTCACAGGCTGTCCCATGATCAGGGCGGTTATCAGGAAGTACAACTCCGGAACGTCTAGGTGATGGTTCATCAGCCATTCAAGGAGCTGGAAACCTGAAATACGGATGATATGGATGAGTAAGCATAACGTTTAACATGGACTGCTACCTCTCTCGACTTCAAGAGTGTACGAGGTACTGCCGCAGTATCACTAAGTGATCGGACGGGCCTACGCAAAATAACAATAAACAAAACACCAAAAGAACCATTTGTCCAATTATCCAAAACATTTAACAACAAATCCCAAAACCCTTGATGATGGTTTTTTAACTATGAATGAGTTGCATTATTTGTTTAAGAAAGAGCTACTATCAAAAAATAGTTTAAAATCTCTGCCCGTACTGCTAGCTAACTAAGTTAATATAGAAAATGGTTAATCAATAGCAATTTCAGTCGTCTTTACTTCTCTTGGTGGATAACGAGGTAACCATCGCCAATGCAGAGGTTCACTTTGGGAAGTAGAACATTGGTAGACTTTAAAAACTTAAAGAAAGGATTAGCAAAGGCAACAAATTAATTTAAGCATTTCATGCGATTCTAACGTCATTTTTGTTTTATAAAGAAAATGAAAAGGTACGCCGACTTTAGCGCGCCTGACTATAAGATAACCGTTACTCAGCTAACCAACTTTAAAACCTATGCAATTGGCGCCAACTGCCAAACTGCAGGGTTAAGATTATATGAAATGTGATTCAATGTTTATGAACTCCGTTTTTCAAATATGCAGTGACGTTAAGTTATAACGTAGTTGCCAATAACATATAAAATATAAGTTCGATTTGGAATGTTTTCGGTGTGTCGATAGAGATTGACCGAATAAAGACACAACTGGCCTCTAAATGTTCAGAGTCATGACAATGAGCAATTACGGGCGTTACGGTGGGTGAGGTGGGCCAAGTTTAAAAATAAATAAAATTTTGAAAAGTGTGCTGCGTAGGCGCATAATAAACTAGATCCTGATAGTTAAATCCCAAATGTGAGCATAGCTCGACAGACAGACAGACATCGCTAAATCGATTTGGCTAGTGATCCTAATAAATAGGGTCGTTTCCTTCCTTCCTTCCTACTACATACTTTTTAATGAATACAATACTCTACGTGTAACTTGTAAGTTGTGCGCTCACCTGGTATATTCAATGCCGCTGTTCGCACCTCGCCTGCAATCTGCGTGGGGAGATGCTGTATGGTGTTCTGCGGGGTGGCTACAATCACTGTGCCAGTGCCGTTCGTCGGACGCTGGTTGAGCTGCTGGGCACCGAGGCCCATCATCTTGCGCTGGGAGACCATCTCCGTGAAGCGAAGGTAGCCGCCGTTGTGGGTGGCGTCCCGGAAGCGCACCAGAAAGCTTTCGTTGGCGCAGACCACGACCAGGACGCGCACTGCAATGATGACAGTGGTGAAGTGGACGTGCGGCTGCATGAAGAGGAGCAGCCAGTCCATGCCCAGGGTCTTGGAAATGTCGTCGCAGATGACATAGTTCACGGTGTTGCGGGGCGTGAAGAGGAGCCCGTGGAGCAGCGAGAGGCAGCGATTGCGCAGGTATATGTTCTGGGCCACGCCCCCATCCTGGTCCTCGCCAGGATTCTTCATGCTGGGCAGGAGCACGGCGCGTTCCACGGCGCCTCCGTTGTGAGCCAGCGGCAGCTTGGCCGCCACATACTGACCGAAGAGCAGCAGGTCGGTGTGCCTCGGCTGCCCGCCCAGCAGAGTTTCCAGCAGACTGAATAGGATCTCCCGCGTGGAATGGTCTTGGATCTGGGTTATGATGTGCAGCAGTTTGACCAGCAGCTGCAGGTCCCGCATAATCTTCACGTTCTGCTTCTTGTCGCTGGACTCCACCACCAGCTCCAGCAGATGCTCCAGCAGGGAGCGCAGCAGTCCGTTCGGCGCGTTGTGCCAGATCTCCAGGTCACACAACAGGTCCTGGAAAGCCGTGACGTTCGGAATGGCCGACATGTCCTGGCCGCTGTTCACCGTGCCGACCAGACCGAAGGTCAGGTGCAGGATGTGCGAGTTCAGCAGATGCCTTTTCTTCTTAAAGAACATTCCCAGGGTCTGGTAGCAGCGTTTCCTGTCCATCTCTGCCTGGGCGGCCCGGTTGCTCCTCACCACGCAGGTCAGCGCCTTGACGCCTGCGTACAAGGACTCCACGTCTTGGGCCATCGCGATGATGCCGAGCAGCACGTTGCAGCCGCCCACAGTGTCGATCATGGCCGAGACGGGGTGCGGACTGAACACGCGTACTCCCAAATAGCCAACAACCACGCCGCCGAGGGAGCGACCTGCTCCAGCCAGGTGCCCAGCAGAGTTGTGCAGTATTCTGAAAGTGTAAGTTGATGGATGAGAGACTCTGGAATGACACTACCAGGCATTTTTGAGCACCCCTGCTCTGAAACAAACTCTGCCTTCCAAATGAACTGTTCTACTGTAGCATCCTCCCCAGATTCTACTTACTTGATGGGCGTGGCATTCTCGTGCGAGTTCATATTCAGCTGCTTGGCAATGCTCTTGTTGTCCGCCCGGCTGTACACCTTGCGGATTTTGACCAGCGTCAGCTTGGACACCGCCTTCGCGTTGAGACCCAGCAGGACGCGATCCTCGGGCACCAGCGGCGCCAACGACTCGGACTGCTTTCCCACCTGCGGCGCTTGCAGCGAGCCCATGTAGTGGGGTCCCAGCTGGTAGATGGTCTGAACCGTCTGCTGGGCGAGAACATCCTCGATCAGGTGGCAGACGCCTTGCTTCCAGCACAGGCGGGAGTAGCGCCGCCATATCGGCGGCGTACCGATGTATCCGAAGATCTGCGTGGCCGACGTCAGACTGGCATTCCCCGCTGCCGGATGCTGGGCAATGTAGTGGAGCTTCTGGGTGTGCATGGGCACCCCGTCCAAGTACAGCATCAGACTGGAGTTTTTCAACACCGCTCGGTTGAGCACAACGACCAGGTTGTGCCACTGGCCCTCGTGCAGAAGATCTGGGCACCATATGCGTGCGATGCCGTCATCCGATCCTTCGGGTTCCCAGTCACCAATACCTGCGGAGTGGGAAACGTCAACGTCATTTTAATGTTTTCGATTATGTGCGTTTTTTAAGTGTTATAAATGGACGTTGCGGTACAAATATGCTGGACAAATGTACTTTTTATGCTGGTTAACTACTAAGGATTTGGTACAATTTTTGGACAAGCCTTTCTAGTTGATGCAACGCATTATTTATGTCATGCGAAATTCGGAATTTTAATTTTCAAATTTCTATTTGGAAGCAAGTACACTAAAGACTTTGTTCTTTGAATTTTTCGGTAATTGTCCCGTTCCGCGTCCTATTAAGTATTCTTAATGTGTCTCGGTTTCCCAGAAATAGTCACGATCACCGCTTTCATGTAGATCATTTTAAAAGTTTCAAGTACATTCTAATGTTTAAAAGACTTAAATACGGTCCAGCTAGTATCATGTAAAAACGAACTTATGAAAGGTTAGCTCGATAACATCGGATATCTACAAATTACAAAGCATTAATCAAATTTTGGAATCCCTTATATATTTAAATCCTATCGAAATTTGACTCCTCAAAATGAGCATTTTAATTCGATGTCCAGGTATAAGTTTATTTTACTTGATTCGATTGCTAATGCGTACGAGTAAGTTTACAAGTACATCGATAAGTCCATATGCATTAATCAAACCAACTGTTTACTCACTTTTTCTGGGTGTAACCAGAGTCTCCTGGGTGGACACAACGATCGCCTTGTCCCGCGCCGAAAGCAGAATGGATAAGCACGCCAGGTTTTCCTCGCGTGGATTGTGAATGGTCCTAACCAAGGTGAGAAGCCGTACGCAGTGCGGGTCCGTCTTCGGATCTGAGAACTTTTCCACACAGAACCACGTGGAGTACGTGAGGCCAGTCTGGGGCGGAAAGATGCGATCGCCGGCCCCGATGCCTCCGATGGTGTTTGCGTCGATGGTGCCGCCGGCGGTGGCCGTCGCCTGGGGCGCCAGTGAGGGCAGGTACAGGCAGCCGAAGCCCTCGGCCGACATGTCCAGCTCGACGAAGGGCGGCAGCGTGCTCGATCCGTGGGCGCGGAAGTCGCGCGGCGTGGTCATGGACACCAGAGTCTTGATCCGGGTCAGCGGAACGGGTCCGCCCAGCCTGTACGGCTGCTGGAGGTCTATGTCCGCACACGAGAGCGGCTCGCCCAAGCGCAGGAACTGGCGCAGCTCGGTGGGCTGCAGCGCCTGGGCGGCCAGACGCTCCAGGATGTACTGCATGGGCACGTGCAGCGGATGGGCCTCCTCCGCCAGTGCCCTCCTGGTCAGCTTGAGCAGCTTCTCCGCCAGTCCGTGGTCGCACATGATCTGCTGGTTGCGCTCGCTGCGCACCAGGGACTTGATGACTTCGCTGAGGTACACCTGCAGCTGCACCGCCGCCAGGGGGGCCGAATCGTACTCTACGGCGGGCAGGAGCTGGAGCATGCACAGCACCACTCCCGGGTGCACTATCCGCGGCTCGGGACTGGGCTGCGTGAGGTTCAGCTGGCTGGGGTGAGCCGGCACTGCCAGCTCTTTGCTCGGCGATCGCAGAAGTGCTGGTGGGTCGTTGACGAGCGTGATGATGCCGCTCAGGCTGGGCGCCTCGAAATTGTCCAGCGCAATGCTGTAGAGCAGCCGAAATACGACGCACACGTAGGATAGTGGGTATGGAACGTCTTCGGAGAAACTGCAGGGATTGAAAATGTGTCGATAAACCGTTAAACACTTGCCATAATACACACATAACTCGCTTTTTTAATTGGAACATTTTGCAGCAGCTCCAATAAACATAGAACACAACCTAATCTCTTGCCATATCTCTTCCCAACACAGAGCAACCTGTTACCATTTCAGCAAACCCTGCCAACAACAAACATAGTAATTACTTTAACTTTTCAAAAAAATAACTCATTCATCAAATTTAACTTGTTCAAATTGTTATCTTAATCTAATGCCACATTAAACGAGCGGAAAGCCTGGTAGTTAATGTTAATGGTTTTAGTAAGCTTTTCGGTTTAACTATAAGTTAGCTTTATATAAATAAATAAAATAATTGGAACTTTTTTATTGATAGCTTGATCTTTTTTGATTCCGTCAGTTAACACAAAACTATCCCAATCATATTATTAAATACCCGAAGAACTGTACTTTTTCTTCTGCTCGAAATCAATTTTGGCTATAGCTGCAAGAAAAAAAGGGCAGATTCGACAAGCAGAAGTGTTTATGCGCTTCTCGAAGATAACCTTTTTGCCCTTGAAAAACATTTATGTAATCAAGGACAGGTAATTATATTTTCTATTTTAATGCAGTTTGAAATATATATCGGTTTTTTTTTATATAACACGGTTAAAATTTTACTTTACAAGTACAGAATATAAAAAAAAAACAATTTCGGACAGTTTTAATACCCTTGCACCCAAGAGACAGGTGCGAAATGATATAAAACTTATATTAAGCAATAAAAAAGCGGGATTGACGCATTCTTCGAAGAAAAAATTATCAAATTTTACACGATCGATAACAGATATGGTCCGATCTGCAATATATTTTACCACTATCAATGTAAACTAGGGTGGTCAAACAGTGGTTTTCTGTGTGCAACTCATTGATCTAGCAAAAATAGCACTGCAAAATTGGAAAACAAATAAATCACGTTTTTTTATGAAAAGCTGTGTATTCAGAATTCAACAGCTCTCTATAGAAACAAGATTTTCGAGCCAACTGTCTTAGAAAGCGGAAAAGTGATTACATAAAAAGTCCACTTATAAATCGCTTCTTAAGTTGTTGGTCTGTTCTGGCGATTATGAGACTAGAACAAAGTGCTTTCAGTAAAGGGCTATGTAATAGAACCAGGGGTATATTCTTCGAATATTCTTTATTCGATCGTTCAATGGCTGCTATATGATATCGTTTTCCGAGAGAATTAAAAAACAACAAAGGTTTAATTTGATTCCTTTTTTTCCCGATTGTTCCTATGGGCGCTATATACTTTAGTGGTCGGATCCGTGTCGATCCAACCTATATACTACCTGCAACCGAAAGACAACGTTTGGGAAGGTTAAATGCAGATAGCTTTAAAACTGGGAGACTAGTTTGCGTAGAAACGGACAGACGAACAGATGGACGGCCAGGGGGCATGGTTAGATCGACTCTCCTAGTGATGCTGATCAAGAATATATATACTTTATATTGTCGCAAATGTCTGCTTCACTTCTGACTGAAACTGTTATACCTACAACAAGGGTATAAAAGTATCAAAACAGCAAAATGAGCTTCTAAACTGTGAGGAAACAAACGCACATGGCTATATGTGCTGATCAAGGACTACTGACCAATCACCCTCTGCAAGGGCTTACAACTGACTGGACTCACCTGACGCTTAGAATGTCCCCGCTGAAGATCTCATGGTAATACTTGAGTAACGACTGCTGCGGCTCGTAGTCACCCGCAAAGTCCTGCAAGGCGGAGGAGCCTCCAAAGCATCCCAGCAGACGAAGAGTGTCGCACAACGAGCTGCTGCTGATCTCCTGGTGAAAGAACTTGGCGTTGGCCGGCTCAAACCTCATGGCGGTGGCCAGGGTTTGGAAGACTATTTGCAGTAGCAGAATGAGATCCTGTTGCGGAATGTCCGGTTGAGGCTGGGCCATACTGCCGTCCAAGGACACGAATACGCTGGTGACGTAAACGAAGCCGCCCACTTTGCGGAAGACGGTTCGCGTGCGGTGAGAGTCCTTCAGGCATCCGAGCAGCATGTTTAGTATCTGGATCTTGAACTCCACCTGCAGCGGGCTGACGCTGTGCATCAGTGAGAGGATGTGCAGCATGTCGTCGTCTCCGCCGACGGACAGAATCAGCTCCCTGACGATTCCGAGAGCCTGTGGCCTGCAGTGCTTGAACTTCACCAGCTCATGGACGCACTTGGCGCCGCTGTACTCCCGAAAGAGTTGGGCATTGTTACTGGCCCCCCCGCCCAGCAGCATGGTGAGAGCCTCCAGCACATATTTGCCGAGCGAGTCCAGCAGACCTTCCTCCGAGTCGCTCTCCAGCTGCACCACCTCCGACTCGTCGCCCTTGGTGATCTGCAGCACATGGGCTGCGTAGCGCGTTAAACAGCCGACGAAGATCTCCAGAATACCCACTTCGCGGTAGACGTCCTTGAAGACGGCGTTGTGCCGCAGAATGTTCAGCAGTGTCTTCAGGCACAGAATGCTGCAGGGCGTCGACTGGTTGTGCTTGAGCAGGAGCGACAGGCTGATCAGCTCCTTGCACGGTACGAAGTTCAGCTGAAAGACGATGAATTCCAGCAGGTCGTAGAACTTTTCCTGGATCTGCGGGCTCTTCTGGTGGATGCGCTCCGCGAACGTACTAAGCGTGTGCTCCGACTCCAGTATGAAGTAGTTGGCGTTCTCCGAGTGGTACACCCGCGAAATAGCGTCCAGGATGGTGCAGCAGAGGGCAGGCGTTGTTGACTTGAGAAACACATTCTGCAGCACCTGGAAGGCGTACACGTTTCGCACGCACGTCTCTCGAGAGGTGGCCTGTGGGAGCTGGAAGTTCTGCAGCTTGAAGGCCGTGTTGAACTGGGACGCTGGCGGTCGGAGCTCGTAGAAACCACACATGCACAACGAGGAAATCATCAGCACAAGGTTCCTAATAGCGGCTTGGATCTCCAGCGACTGGCTACGGTTGTTGTCAAATCTGGAATTGGTTGAGTGAGTATTTGCTTTGGCTAGCAGGTAATCCGGCTTACTTAAGCAGAAAATCGCTGAGGAACACGTAACCCTGGGAGGCTCGAAAATCATCCATTAGTATCTGCGACACCTGGCTAGAGTCCTTGAGGAAGCAGAACACGGTGACAAACATCTCCACGATTTCCAGCGGGTTTCCAAATGTCAGGCGTTGCATATTGTCCACGCACAGTGCCATGCAGCCCTTGGCTGAAAGGAGAGTGGCAAGAATTGAAAAGTGGAATCATTAGATACTATTAATGTTTACCCTTGCAACGCTATTATAGTTTTAGGGAATAGCGTTAGTTTTTTAACACCACACTTACAATGTATGTAGCTAACGACGGCGTCAGTCAGGCCGTTCCTTGATATTGTCGTCAGGATCTCAGCCGCATTCTTGCGCCACACAATGTTGTGGATGGGACATGGCGACGTGATGGCCGAGAACAGTAGCGTCAAGTCGTCCATGCGGGCCAGCTCCTCGGCGGGATAGGGGTACGAGCAGAGCTTCACCAGCAGCTGCACGAACACCTTCTGCAGGAGGGTGCGCCTTTCGTGGGCGTTAAACTCACTTGCTGCCCCTCCTTCTGCAGCTGGCTCATCGTCCTCAACCACTGGCAGGTCGAAGAACAGATACAAGCACTTCACAAGAGTCGAGGGAACCGCTGCGGCAGTCATCACCTAGAATGACAGCAAGCTCATTTTACTGGGTGCTTATTTACAAGGGAAAAATCTATTTCAGCCTTATTTAGGGTTTTCAAATACCCCTGTATAATGGGGGTTAAATTACCGCGCCATCTGCGGAAGAATTTAAACTAATGCTCATAACTTCTAAAATAACAGTTTGAAAAATTGAACCATTTTTGTATGAGTCGACAGATATTGACTGTGACGGACAAGTCTCTGGCTTTTATAGTTTACGAGATTCCACATGGCTAGATCGACTCGGCTATTGATCCTGAACACGAATATATATACTTTATTGGGACGGAAACGCTTCCGTGTGCAAATTATCTGGAGGTCAAAGCAACTGATCAAATAATCTAATATGAATCTACTTAAGGGGAATAGGGTTTTAAAGGCGAAAAACGCATATTTTTATGATTTTTTTGCGGCGACATCTATATTATTTTTTTTAAGTTTAATTACATATTATACCCCTTTTAAAGAATGTAAGAAACATTTTTCATAGAAAAATAATGAAAAATAAGCATGGTCACCAGCCATGCATTTTCGGAGGCGCCATGAAAAAAAGTTGGTTTGCGGTGAACATCATAACTCGTGACCGCATTATCAAAAAAAATTTAATTTAGTTGCGTTTTAAAGCTGATAAATTTTTCGAGGTCATTTTTTGAAGTGAATAACGCGATTTTAGCTAAAATCGCGTTAAATTTGTTATTAAAAAATAGAAAAACCAAAACTTTTAAAACTCTTTGTGATTACCTGCTCACTTATGTGAAGAAGCAATGTTCAAATTTTGAAAAGGATCGGTTGAAAAAATCGGTTGACAGCACGAACGGTCGCTTGAAGCGCTGCAACTCCGTTAGTTTTACTCGGATTGATTTGAAATTTGTACAGATTCGCAACACGTTGTTGATTCAGAAAAAAATATATTAGAATTGTGTTTCCCTTAATAAGAAAAAGTATTACATTTCCTGTAATTGATAAGCAAACCAAATGTGGTGGGAAACCTCAAGTTCTTCATTCAGTATTTTTTCGACTTTATGATGAGCTAGCCGTTTTTAAGACGATTTAGACACCACAATGAGTTGATATGAGTTGCAAATATTGTTGTGTTTGCCAAAATTAATTTAAGTTGTCTTGTTAAAGTGCTGGCTTATAAGCCTGAAAAAAAATCAAGGGCTCGACAAAATTTGCTATACGCCCCGCGCAGTCTTTACCGAAAATGTAACTGTCAACATTTTTAATGTTGTTTTCAATCCCACAAAAAATTGTGATCACAAATTTGCACTTCACTTGTTTTTCTTAGGTTCTTTCAAACAATTTAGGGACTTTAGTTCCCCCAAGAAAGGCTAAGTCAACACCCGATTTTTGACATGATTCTTCTGAGTCACAACATTTTGGAACACAGGCCAACACAAAATCCCAACTATTTGCTGCTTGCCGTGAGATGAATCAGGTTTGGGTCTTCTTTAAGCTCATTGAAGTGCTGCTGGGCAGCGTGTGCATGTTCTTCCACATACGCGGCTCGACGTTCTGGCCCGAGCGTACTCCGCACGTGATCCTCTACTGCGCCACCTTTCTGTCCTTCGCAGTGCTAGCCGCCCTGGGGGCATTCCGGCTGATGCTGACCCGGAGTTCGGTGCTCTCCTCGCAGCTCCTGCTCACTCTGAGCGCCGTGATCGCGCACTACATCTGCGGCGTGCTGATAATGCGGACCGCCCTGCAGGACCCGCACCTGCCCGCCATCAACTCCAGCATCGAGTACCTGACGCACCCGCACTTCGCGCACTGCAAGCAGCAGAGCATCGCTGCGCTGATCACGGGCACCATGTACCTGATGCACATGTTCCATGTGTTCGACCTGCTGATGCGCATGGAGCCGGGCGACTGGCGACGCCAGGCGACAGGAGGAAAATTGTCGGACAGTTTGGAGGCTGAAGCGGGTCGCGCTGCCGGGCTGTTCGTGCTTTCCAAGCCGGTGGATGACTTTCTGTGCAGCTGCTGCCAGTGCTACCTAAAGCTGGCCTACTCCCAGCCCCTGCGCTTCCGGCTGAACGCGGAGGCGGAGCAGCCGCACTTTGTGGCCCGCATGTGGCAGGTTTTGGGGGAGGCGCGTAGGAAGTTCTTTTCCCTACATCATGTCGGCAGCGACGAGAGTTTCCTGTCCACGCCGACTATAACCAGCAGTGACTCGGATATCGTGCCGGTGGTCGACGAGTATTTGGTTTCAATGGAGGAGCAGGCCGGCAAACGCCACAGATCCGCTTCCACCTGGCGTGGCACCAGCGACTCCTCCAGCCTGTGGGCCCAGATCGAGGACAGAAGCAGTCTCAGCCCACCTTCAGCCAGGCCGAGTCAGAGCAGCGAAGCCACAATGAGACCGAGTGGAATGGATCGCAGGTTGAACCGGCGGGCAAACGCTTGGACCGACTCCGAGCCAAGGGAGAAGTCTGAGATTCTGCTGGTAGAGCAGGGTTCGAGTTACTCTCGCAGCAGAACGTTGAGCAATGCTGAGACGCTCCATAAGCCAAGACATGATGGACCAGTTAGGGAGACGGATAAAGAACCTCACAGGGAGTCGACGAAATCAACCCGAGATGAAAGACAAATTAGGGACACAGGTGAAAAACTCCGTAACATGTCAACTAAGTCAGAAGAAGACAGAGAACAAAATTTTGAGGATGCACGCGATGAAACAAAAAGAAACGCGGAAATTTAAGGATAAAACTTATCTAAAAACAGACCGGAAGTAATTACGAAACACGAGGAATCTCAGGAACTCTCATCAATAATAAAATAACCAGCATAAGCGTTGGAAGCGAAGATCAAGTTATCATTCATTAAGTTATTATTATAGCCAACACATAACTCTTTTACTGACTACTTAACTGTTACCAAACTAATCATTAAATGGAAAATGCAGTTTAAGATTGTATTCTTAATTATAACCCTTGGGGGAATGGATCTGAACACGTTCAAGGCGATTAACACGTGCGCACCCAGTCGGATGCCAAGCAAACAAAGCGTGTTCCAATTTTGAGTGAACAGATTCTGGAAATAAACATTTGACAAGTGGCATGTCAGCACATTTTTGGAACAACAAGTTCCCACTCTTTTTAAGTCATTTTTGGAGCAAATCCCTATCCGAAATTTAATTCACAGACTTGAATATTTTGTAGTCGTCAGCAAATAACTTAAATTCAGAATCTTTAATCAATGGCTTTTATCATTTGTAAAGATAATGAAGGGAAGCGGACCTAAGGCACTATCTTGAGGTAGGGCAAACGTTGCCACATTTCGGTTAAAGAAAATTTAATTGCACTTTACTCTGTATAGTTGGTCATCTAAATAAGATTCAATCCAATTTAGCATTAAAGAGTGCAATCCCAATTAACATTGTGGCAGACTTTTCCAAAAGCTTTGGCAAAGTCGGTATAAAAACCACATCCACTCGATAGTGATCCAGAAAAGAATGGATGCAGAAATTATTGATCCTCCACAAAATGTTTAATGTGTAAACGCATGGGACCAAAAACGTAAATGTATGTCGAAAATCGAGTGGTGCCGACGGTAACGGATACGATTTGTAGCTATTCAAATCGAACCAGAGATCGCTGGCTTGACCACACGAACCGTCTGGCTAGACGTCTTGCTACACCATTGGGTCGACGACGTCTCCGCAGACGTCACCCGGCGGACCTGCGGATTATTGACCGTGATAGACACGGGAGCCTCCTTTAAAGTCACCGGAGTACTGACAAATGGCCTGCCCTGGAAAGAGAGCACCCAATACCCGAATATTTGGGATCTTTGGAACACTCATTAATACCATACACGAAAACGTGTTAAAATATATATTTGCCTTCTGGCATTATTATTATAAAAAAAAAATGCACTCTTAATCGAGCTAAGGAACTTTACGGAGTTTTTGTCAATGATGTCGAGACACTAATAAGCAGCAAAAACAAAATTGAATGCGATTTAAATTGACAACATAAAATTTCCATGTTTGGCTGTTTGATCAAACTGACCTGTATAAGAGAAACGTCTCCATTGGCCAGCAGATTGAGGGTTGCCAGCAGCATCCAGCCGCTACTGGTTTCCTCCGTGGTCTCCACCTCAAGAAACTTCACGATGGCAATGGACGCCGCTTCCGTGCTCTGGTTGGAGGCTCGCTTGCGGATTTCACTGACCATCAGACGGGACACTTGCTGGCAAAAGGCGACCACGTCCCAGAACTTTTCGCTCATGTCGTTTGCCGGGCAGCTGCTGAAGACCTGCAAAAATGGGCAGTTACCGACGATTCTATCCGTACGGACTGACTGTCTTACCTTGCAGAAGAGGGGCAGCATCTCGTAGAGCTTGCCGTCGCGCTCCTGCTCGCTTAGCGGTTCCCTCGGGTGGGTGTAGTCGTTGAAGAGCTTCTTAAGCGTGCTAAGGCTCACCAGGACGCGAGCGTCCATCAGGGCCTCCTCCCCCGATCGGCCGTTTGCGGCGGGAGTGGCGCCGAGATCCGGGGCGGACCTGTTGCCGCCGGGAGAACTGTTGGCCGTGGAGGAGCTGCCGCTGCTGCCACTGACGCTGCCTGCGCCAGCCGCTCCGCGCAGCTTTCGCATTACGTTCATCTTTGTGTTGATTTATTAGAGGTGTGATCAGTCTGTGAAAGCAAGAATCAAGAAGATATTACCCTGAGATCTCGGTTAAAAAAACTCGGTTAATTTCACATTTCTAAGAAGGGTAGAGAAATATTTATCAACTGCAAAAATATCGAAATATTGAGTAGTGACTATTTTGTGGTTGTACTTGAAAGTAACTTATTCATTCATGGTTCGCGAAATTAAAACGCATGATTACACAATGAATTGATGTAGACTATTGAAGGGGGATGCTTACAACTTGGATACAAATCGTTTTTCTCGTTAAGATACAAATAGGTTTTCCATGGATACGAGGAGCGATTCTTACACACTCGAAGTTTTGTTATTAATTATTCCGTTAAGGATTCAACAGATTGTGGACCTGACCCACAAGCTGAATTCCTCACTTGATTAAATTGTTTCGATAATTTAATTGATGACAATTTATTCGAGTCATAAAATCAGAGCCCTTCCCTAGCTAGATATATGTTTAGTAAAAAAGGAAGTGCAATAGAAAACCATTTATACTACTCAGAAAATTCAGTTCTCAAGACATGTTAAGGATTTGTTAAAATTGGAGAAAAAATCGTAGCAGGCAATACCCAAAAATCCAACTAAAACTATATACTGTTTAAAGCGAAATTACAACCCTCAGTAAACTTTAGTTTCCAAGAAAAATTTAAATATATTACCTTGAAGACATGTTTTTTAAAGGCAAGAAATTGTGTAAAATCAGAGATTTTAACTTTTTTGTCATGTTCCAAAGACATGGAAATTAAAGGTGTGTGTAGGTAACCCCAATTATAAGGGCTATACCGCTGAAACACAAGTTTTAAAGAGACTTTTACTCAGGAGCACCAATTTAATATGGAAAAGTACAATCGGTTCGTGGAAATTTCAAGAAGTTCGATTTTGTGTCCCTGTGTAATATAAGCCCTAATGGGTTTTCCCTATAAGTCACTTTGGAGAACTAATCATATGAATCGCACAGTGTTCGGTGTTTCATTTAGGCTATTAAGAAATAATTTTTCATCCAACTTAATAAAATTAAAAATAATAATAAATATATAGTCCAATTCATAAGATATAAATGCATTATAGGGTGCTATGTTCGTTATTTTCTTAATCGTTTACAATCTAGCAGCAAAAAAGAAATCCTAGTCTTCAATTAAAAACAAAATGAATATATGAATTGGTGAATTGGTGAATGTGCTATTCTCGTGGCCACCACTGTGCATCTGCAGTTCAAAACAATCCAGCAGGTGGTTTATAATACAGTGGAATCGCACTTATTCAAAATGTAAGTACATATATGTATGTAACCGGCCATTGTATGTTCATATACAAATGTATGTGTGCATATCGTTGCAAGGTATAAGATTTTAGCGATTTATTTGCACAGCACTGACAACAGCACAAAACACTTTCAATTCAGCTGCTTAATTGGTTCTTAAATCACATCATCGCACATTGCAGTTAGCGTTATTGCTTGTTTTCGCAGCTATTCTATTTCTGTTGCCGCCGCCTTAATTAGCGGCCCACTGGAGGTGAGTCACGTAAAAAGTGCCACCATTGTACTCCAAGCGATTATTTACTTTTTGGGAGTGAATGAACGTGCGAACATTGCCGCCGTGTGCGAGTGTTTGCTACTGGGGATTCAGCAACATTGTCAGCAAATATTTGCGGGGGAGCCAGCTGTTCGACGTTTACTTATTGCGCACTTGTTTGTTTACTTCAACTTGGCTCCCGTTTGGAGTGTTTCTCTGGCGTTTCAGTCATTTTCGACCAACGCATTTGGGGCAGCTAACGGCCCGGCTGCTTTGTTGTTGCTTTTCGGGTTCCGTTTGGCCCACTCTTTCGTAGTCGGTCTTTGTTTTGCTCGATTCAATCGCGCTTGCACGACAATTTTATTGATTTTTCTTCCTCTCTCTCGTAGCTCGCTCTCTTCCTCTTTTTGCCACCCGCCCCTTTCCCCATCCAGCAGCAGGTCGAAGTTGAAAATTTTCACAGACAGTTTTGTTGCTTATTCCACGGATTCGCCACTTACTATTACTGTTCGTCGCCAGCATTGTGTTTCTTGTGTGAGTTCTCACTAATTTGGACTTTTAAAGCACTCGTTTTACATCTTGTTTTTTGAGTGAAAAAGTGAAACGACTTTTTCGTCTGTACTCTCTTTTCGTTCTTCGGATAAGTGTTGTTAAGCGTCGCTGGCGGATCAGCTGTGCACAATTCGCTACCACCGCCGCCAGTGTTGGCTACCGACTGCCACCAGGATTGCACTTGGATGTGTAATCGGCGGCCTAGCTCACAAATTCAAAAATCAACGTAACTGATAGCAGTAAGGTTAGACCTTTTCACATTGCAAATTAATAAAGGTTTTAATTTTTATTTTATGATTTTTATTAAGAATTTTTGAAGAAGTAGTAAAGTATTTTTAACTTCTAAAACCAGGGGGCAAAATCAATTATAATAATTTTTAAATCAAAAAATCTACAAACAATCTACTAATCTAAATCTAAATCTACAATCTAAATCTTGTTTCGTAGTTTTCCAGTGTAGACTTTTAATACCCTTGCAGAGGGTTTTATAAATTTAGTCAGAAGTTTGTAACGCAGTGAATCAGACATTCCGACCCTATAAAGAATGTAAATTCATTATCAGCATAACTAAACGATTAATGGGCTTATTACACTACATTGTTGGACTCATTCATTGCTAATTTATTTATTTAACTATATGATTTTACGCAAGAGCGAGCAGGACAAACCTATGACGATTCCAATGACAATGACTGACAAAACCCGATACCCGATAGTAAAATACTAGACGGAATTGGGCAACCAAAATAACATTCGATATAGTATATTTTACCATTTAAAGGTAACAACTAAAAACCCTTAAACTTTAAAATTAGCGAGATAAACACAATATAATAAACAAAACAATAAAATTTGAATTTAACGTTAAAAAAGAAGTGTGATCGTGAACCTATGACCAAAAAAATATCGAGCAGTATCTATATAGTTGTCATTGAATAAGACGAACAATGTAATTTCATACCCATATTAGCCATGTCTGTCTGTCCGTATATATCTTGAAACTTTCTAAATCGATTTATGTATTTGCCATGTTGTGAGGTCCGGTTGATCTGACGACTATACCCTGAACTGTTTTTATACCAATTTAAGTAAAAAAAGCTCATTTTTGCCATAACATAAATATTGACCCCGCAAAATCAAGTCAAATAAATCAAACCCCCGTAAATCGCAAAACACTATATAGTCTTGGTAGAGTCCAGTTAGTAGGCGTTATACTATAATTCGGTTCATATTTTTCGACTTGCCAACAATTTTCCAAATCAAAACCTTATCTTAGCAATTAAGCTTTTATTTTGACGTCAGTGCATATTAAAAAAAAAAAACGGGATTCATTCAAAAGGTTGTAAATCCAAATATATTTCATTTCATTGCGGTTTTTGATTTTTAAAATATTAAAATTTTACAATTTTTAAAAATTTTTATTTGAATATTTTTGGAATTGATTTTTCTATTTGATGTAGTAGTATCTGAATTTTAAATCCTAAATATCTAGCTTTTATAGTTTCCATGATCTCAACGTTCATAAAGACGGACAGACAGACGGAAATGGCTAGATCGACTCGACTGTTGATCCTGATCAATGGTCGAAAACGTTTAACTCTACGAGTGACGGGTATAAATATTTTAAATATAACCTTTTTCATTCCCTTGCAAAGGGTATTATATTTTCAGTCGAAAATTGTGAGTTTGTGAAGGTGTCATATCCGACCCTATAACCCTAGGACAGTTGACCTAGCAATGGAATAATCTGGGCACTCGACTATAAAGTCCTGTTATAAATATGCTCGCTGAATTAGAAAGTACTAATTAAGGTGAACCAGTAAAATATTTTTCTGCAACGAACCGAATATCAAAGGATTTAATGAGGGCTTTTCCATCTTTCCAAGTAAATAGTTCCATTAAGACAATGGCAATTGATTTCGGAAATTGACTTTGCTGATATCTGCATACGTATGTATTTGTGACAAACTTTGTTGAATTTTGCCAGGGGTCGTTAATATTTGTGTTCGCAATTCCACTTGCTATAATTGTCAGCATCAACAGATATAAGTCAGCTGTGTCAACGAATTATTTGCATATTGATTGAGCACTCGATGTGTTGATAATGATGCAATTTGTTGATTCATTTATGGAAGAGCCTGCTGAGGCTTTAATGGATTGGAATGGCAAGGCAATCAAATGCAACGCACGTTCGTGTGTCCTAATTCGAGAGGAGCCAAATCCAATTCCGCCTGCCTCCGAATTTAAATGCAGATTAAATTCCATTTTTGAATCAATTAGGGGTGCAAAAAGAAAAGGCGTGTTGCGCTGCGTTAAATATTTACCCAGCTGTTCGGTCTCGGGGGAGAATTATCCTGATGTCCGATTGACTCGCTCCCCAAACATAGTTTGCCTTTGGGCGTTGGCCCCGCCACGCCTTTCCATGACCCCACTGACCCGTTGCGTGACTGTTCGCATACACCGCTCCCACATTCCTCATTTTTGCAGCTATACGCACAAGCTCAGCTCAAGTTCCCTAATGCTTATTTACACGGTAGAGCATTTGGGATTGGCACTCCTAGCACTCCTAGCCTACCATCTAGACAGGTACTTTGCGCACTTTCCTGTCTGCGACCACCGAAAAAAGGGGGTTGAGGTGAGAGGTGAGAACTGCGACTGCGGCAATATTCTAATGGATTTTTCGTTTCCAGCTACATATAAATAGACGCTTAACAACTGACAAGAATGGAAACAATATTTCAGACTCCTAGAAGGGGTATTCCAAAAAGAACGCTGGATTGATGATGCACTAAAAAAAACTTAGCAACATTACCGAAGGGAATCCTTTAGTTTACTACCCTCATCCTCAAAAATCGAAAACAATTATTCTAGCGCGATTTTAAACATAAATGTTTTTGTCAGCATTAATAAAACTATAACGTTGAGAAAATCTTAGCTCGTTATTGCCTATATACACACTAAAAAAATGATCCTCCTTGAACTGCGGATTCCTAGGCTTAACGTTAAATTATTATTAATTTATATGTGATCTGGTCTCTATTCTAGACAATTATCAAATTAAATTTTAGAATTCACACTTTTTTGCCACTCGGTGATAAGACTTTTTTAAATTCTTAAGAAATCGCGGTACACCGAGCACAAGAAAAACACAAACAACAAGAAAGGCCACCCGAAGTTC
Source organism: Drosophila gunungcola (assembly GCF_025200985.1). Taxonomy (NCBI): domain Eukaryota; kingdom Metazoa; phylum Arthropoda; class Insecta; order Diptera; family Drosophilidae; genus Drosophila; species Drosophila gunungcola. The sequence goes on from NW_026453162.1 coordinate 3,556,674, forward strand.
ATGAACCGTTGCAGCTATTGAAAAACATTAAAATTATGATTTACTTGCGTGTATGTTTAAAAACATTGAAGCTATGCTGATTTGCAGCTCAATTATTCAATAGTTCCTATGGCAGCTATATGATATCGTTTTCCGATTTTAATAAAATTAAAAACGTAATTCTGAACTGTCAAATTAATAATAAGTCAAAAAAAATTACAAAATTACAAAAAAAGAAAAAATACATTTAAAAAAATTGTTGTTTTCAATATTTTTCTTGTTTCCATGGAAGCTTTATGTTATAGTCGTCTGATTTTGATGAAATTTAAAGAGTAATTCTATAATATTTAACCATTACTAAATGTCGAAGAACAAAAAAAAAATTTAAAATCCAGAAAAGTTATAATTTTTTTTCATTTGTTTTTCCGATTGTTCCTATGGGAGCTATACTCGTCCGATCCGGCACGTTCCGACAATAGAAAGACAGTTTTTGGGAAAGTTTCATGCAAATATCTTTAAAACTGAGAGACTAGTTTGCGTAGAAACGGACGGAAATGGCTAGATCGACTCTCCCAGTGATGCTGATCAAGAATATATATACTTTATAGGGTCAGAAATGTCTCCTTCACTGCGTTATAACCCTCTGTAAGGGTATAACAATTAGACAATTTTAAAGCAGATTATGAAAGCTTATTTTAACTGAGAATACCAGTTTCAATGTAAATTTGTGCATAAAGTTTCTAAGACAATTGGTTTTATATCAGGCTCAATAGTATCAATTTAAGCGGATAATGAGCTTAACGAGGATTTGGCATTATATGTTATGGTGATAGAAGGATTTGCGAATAAAATCTAAGGCGCAAATACAAAGATTTTAAAAAAAAACTATTTATAGAAGGTGTTCTTTTTAGCGGCTTGACTATAGCGGTTTTTTATGCCCTTGCAGTAGGTATTATAATTTCAGCCATAAAAACGAATGACTACCTACACGCAAAAATATTTGTTTGGTCAAATTGACTATAAACAAGAAGGGAGAAAACTTCGGAAATTTTTTTTTCCGATTTTATAAGAGGACAACTTTTGAAAAATATCAAGCCTACAGCTTTAAAGCTAGGAGACTAGTTTGCGTAGAAACGAACAGGCGGAGGGACAGGCTTACCTAACTAGATCACAGAGAAGAACATTTAATGCAATATAATAATTTAAAAATAATTGGGTTGAAAACTGTTCACAGCTTTACTATACCCATAGGGTAACTATTTAATTGGTTGATCCATTTGACCAATGGATTTTTTTGAGTGTGGAAAGGTTTTGAGAGTATTCACAAAAGAAATGTATCCTTTTATTTGGTCTCCCCTTGCTATTCTAATATTCTGTGGCCACTTATCCTACTACTTTTAGAAATTTTAAATTGCAACCCCAAAAATCATTTTCACAGCGTTCACGTGGGACTCATTAGGCGGCGTTTCCCCCTTTTTTGTATGGAACAACTTTTATTTCACGTTTTAGCGCCTCTCGCCTTCATCGCTGTGCTGTTGTTGACAATGAGCGAAACATTTGCGTATCGAAATTGGCAAACCGCAGGAGGGGCTGAGGATGTACTGGCCTCCATTCCCGAAAGACATGAATATTCATTCTTTGCGGAGCGAGTCCCAATTGAGAAAAGGAGATGCTTCAGGTTGGGGGGCTTTTGGGATTAACATAAAATTTCATTTGATTGTGTTTCGGTGAAGACTTTTATGGCATATAAGGGGTTTTATACGGCCACTAACTTTTTGGGGATCTGATACAAGATGCCTAGTGAAATCTCATCGGGCCACAAGATTGATGGGAATTGTTTATGTTACGGGTAAGCGGACTTCATCGCGTTTGTGCTTGAGTAAAATCAGATGATTAGGTGTTGAATTTTAATTTTACTTTTTTGCGCAGAAGCTTAAATTTTTTGGAACTGGAAATGGAATTTAAATTTTCGGAGTTCGTTTGACTCTGCTGAAACAGTGTAATAACATATATTATATTAGAATTATTTACATAAATATTCAACCTTAATTATATCCATATCATTTCAAGACTTTTTTTCTATAAAAATAATTTGGATTCATAAAATTTCACCATATTAACTAGTCTAAAAGTTTAACACACTTGCTGTGCCAATAATTAAGTTTACAACAGTAGATATCCATGAATTTAGCACAAACAAAACAAATGGCGAAGTACAGAGCGCTTCACAAATCCCAACAGTAAAAGAAAAGGCGATTATTTGACTGCAAACTGCGAATTGTGTTTTACGATGCAATTCGTGATGGTGGTACAATATGAAAGATTGATGAGCTTTCTTGATGAGCCCCTGTCAAGGTCGTTCCACTTTTTTTCGGTTACAGTGCCCTGTTCTTGTTGATTCTTTGCTCTGAATGTGAGTATTTGTCTGCGAAATTTTTCAAGCAAATATGAGTTGGGTAAACGGCAGATAAAGTGCTTCGGCTATAAAAGCAGAAATTCACGACGGAAAGAGACACAGTTCCAGCATTGATTTTATCATGAATCGATTAGTGGCCGTCTTCAGTTTCTGTCTTCTTCTGGTCGCAGGACACTCGGTGGAGGAAGCACAGGACACAAAGGTAAGATGAAGCAAAACAAGAAGGAAAGCAAACTTCGGCAAGCCGAAGTTCATATACCCTTGCAGCTATTGCATTAATTAAATACTTTTGAAAACATTTAAATTATGATTTACTTGAGTATGTGCTAAAAAAAAACATTGAAACTATGATTATTTGCAGCTCAATTATTAGATAGTTATTTTATATATTTTTATTATTTCTATGGGAGCTATATGCTATAGACGTCCGATTTTGATAAAATTTATACCATAATTCTGAAATAATTAAACATTGCTATATGTCGAAGAACTAAACAAAAAATTAAAAAACAGAAAAGTTATAATTTTTTTCATTTATTTTTCCGATTGTTCCTATGGGAGCTATATGCTATAGTCGTCCGATTTTGATGAAATTGAAACCGTAATTCTGAAATATTAAACCATTACTATATCTCGAAGAACTAAACAAAAAATTAAAAACAGCAAAGTTATAATTTTTTTTCATTTATTTTTCCGATTGTTCCTATGGGAGCTATATGCTATAGTCGTCCGATTTTGATGAAATTTAAACCGTAAATCGGAAATATTTTACCATTACTATATGTCGAAGAACTAAACAAAAAATTAAAAAACAGCAAAGTTATAATTTTTTTTCATTTATTTTTCCGATTGTTCCTATGGGAGCTATATGCTATAGTCGTCCGATCCGGCTCGTTCCGACTTATATACTACCTGCAATAGAAAGACAACTTTTGGGAAAGTTTCATGCAGATAGCTTTAAAACTGAGAGACTAGTTTGCATATAAACGGACGGACAGACGGACAGACGGACAGACGGACATGGCTAGATCGACTCTCCTAGTGATGCTGATCAAGAATATATATACTTTATAGGGTCGGAAACGTCTCCTTCACTGCGTTGCAAACTTCTGACTGAAATTATAATACCCTCTGCAAGGGTATAAAAATGTCAAATTATTTACAATTAATTATTCATTGCTGTGGGCATTGAAACGCAAACTTTAAAACTCAAGAGTTTTACTTACACTTTCACAACTTTAATTAGAAAAGGCAAATTTAGAACTTACTTACTTATATTGACATTGTAATAATTTGAAGTTATTATTTCTCAACATTAATTGGCGTTGTAACAAACTGACGATATAATATTTAATAACAACCATTTCTATCTGAAGTTTGCAACTCAGTGAAAAAGGCATTTCTGATATATACAAGAAAAAAAATATATTTTTTTAATCAGCATCACCAAACTCGATTCGATTCTTGTTCCGGTTTTAGCAATTCAATTCATAAGCTGATTAGAGTTAATTAACTCAAGTTCAAAGGTATTTAACTTTTCATTAATATATTAGCTAAAAACTGTTTATTATACCCTTGCAGAGGGTATTATAATTTCAGTCAGAAGTTTGCAAGGCAGTGAAGGAGACATTTCCGACCCTTGAAAGTATATATGTATATTCTTGATCAGCATCATAAGGAGAGTCGATCTAGCCATGTCCGTCTGTCCGTCCGTTTCCACGCAAACTAGTCCCTCAGGTTTGAAGCTATCTGAATGAAACTTTCCCAAAAGTTGTCTTCCTATTGAAGGTAGTTCATAAGTCGGAACGAGCCGGGTCGGATGACTATAGCATATAGCTCCCATAAGAGCAAATCGGGGAAAAAATGAAAAGAAATATAAGTCTGCTGTTTTAATTTTTGTTTTAGTTTTTCGGCATATCGTAATGGTTAACAGTTCTTTAAATTTAACTAAAATCGGAAAACGAAATCATATACGAATCATACGAAATCATAATAATAATAATAATAATAATAATAATAATAATAATAATAATAATAATAATAATAATAATAATAATAATAATAATAATAATAATAATAATAATAATAAGAATAATAATAATAATAATAATAATAATAATAATAATAATAATAATAATAATAATAATAATAATAATAATAAAATAAAATAATAATAATAATAAAAATAATAATAATAATAATAATAATAATAATAATAATAATAATAATAATAATAATAATAATAATAATAATAATAATAATAATAATGTTTGCAATAGCTGCCAGGGTATACGAACTTCGGCTTGCCGAAGTTTGCTTCCTTTCTTGTTATTTATCTCATCAACAACGTAACCACAGGAGTTGCTGGCCAGCACTACCCCCTCGGTTGACGAGGGATTTCCCAATGGATCTGACGAGCTCACCGAGCTGCCCGAACCCCTTGCAGCGAGTCCGATGGATGTCAACAAGATCAATTGGCTGCCCGTGTGGGAGGAGCATGAGCTGTCGAGGTCTGCCCGGGAAGTGGTAGAGCAGCCAGCTGACACTATCCTCACCCCTGAGCCTTCGTCGCCCCAAGACACAGTGGAGGATGCACTGCTGCCCAAGGAACACAAGGAGTGCCCCAACAATGCCGAGCGCGGCCTAACCAATCTCATTCGGGTGGCCCGCCCGCTGCTGCCCGCTCCTCGACTGAGGAACATCTTGGCGAACGCTGTCGAGGATCCCCAGGTTCGGAACCTGGTCGCATTGCTTCGGAGCGATGGCTTCAAGACACAAGTCCAGCGGTTGAGAGCCACGAAGCAGCACCAGGTGCTGCACGACTATATCTGCCGGCGGCTGAAACTGGATCCCAATTATTACGTGGAGTTCGTCAGGGTGTTCCTCGATGTCCACATCTCCGACCCACCGACCTCTAAGCTTCCCAACCGCCGCCCAGGAGTCCGAGGCCTCCTCCAGGACCTCCGGGATGCTCTGCCGCGCGCCACCCTGAGAGATATGTATCGGCGACTGTACGCCTCAGACTCCGAGCTCTCGAGCGCCGTGCGCCTCATCCGCAGCTCCGAGTTCCGGCGGATGCTTCGCGATCTCCGCTCCCTGAAGGAGTACCGCTCCCTGAGCGACGAGGTGGAGAAGGCGGGAGTACCTCTGCGCCAGCTTCAGCAGCTGGTGACCAATGCCCTGGGCTGGACCACCGTGGACATGGGTGCAGAGACTGTCATTTGGAGCGTTTAGGTGGTGCAGACTGCTTTGCTGTAACTTTTTTGGAAATTTCCATCTTTCACGAGTCGAGAACATTGTTTGTCTTTAGTTTATCCTTTATCAGTGATTCAGATTTTCAAAGGGAAACCATTTATATTCTTTCTTAATAAAATTATAATTTTTTTCAAAAACTATGCTTAGATATATATTTCACTACAAGTATGGCTTTCTTATTATTTAACTATTTCAATAAACGTAATCTCTTTATACTTATGCACCTATTCGATTTATAATATTTAATTTAACCAAACAGTGAAGAATTAGTCAAAAAACAACAACAAATTCCGTTAGCTTAGGATCATTGTCTAAAAAAACAATTTACTGGTAACCTGTAGACTCTACAGTGTAGAGTATTAGTTTTTTTTATAAAGTGTAACTTCTTTTAAAAACACACCAGAGCATAAGCCTTCAAAAAACAAAATCAATCAACGATGTACAGAAAAGTTAAGTTAGTAGAATGAATAAACAAACTATAATCGAGATAGAAAAGGAAGTTACTCTTTGAAAAAATTATAGCAGAACAACAATTTTTAGTGTCATATATGGGTATTTCCAAAAGATAGTCGCCAAACCCCAAAAACTATACGTTGAGAAAAATATTTTGGTTAAATACAATATTAAAGAAACACTCAAATTTGGTAACGATAACATCAGAGTCTTTTGTTTTTATTTTCACCAAAAAAAACCTTGACCTCGAGCCGGCAAAACTTTAAATTAAATAATAATATTTTTAATGCCCATTTTCTACTTTCGTCTAAAATCAAAAAAACCTTTTTTTTTCGTTTTACTTCCACAATGGTTGCCAAACACATCTGTGCTTTTATGCCTAAAGAGATGTTTTTAGTTCCAGGTTATTTAAAAATTGTTCACAAAATAATGTATTTATGGTTTTTTATTTTTAAAGTCTTTCGCGTCCGAAATGAATATTTTTTTATAATAAAAATCGATTAGCGTTACCATATTCTTAGCGCCATCTAATGTTTTAATATTGGGTTTATTTAAAAAAACGATAAAAGGTTTTCATTTGGTATTATTAGCGAAAATGTAAATAAGTTTGACGTTTACTGCTTTTTAATGAACAGAATGGAACTTTTTAACACGTCCTTATAATTTCAAATGGCAGCAGATTGCAATTTCAAAATAAATTTATTATTTTGGCTGCGAAAGTTTTAAATGGAACTATTTTTCTACGTCTCATGCTATTTTGCTACGTCGATGGCGTTGAAGCTATATTAATAGTGACAAGTAAGTAAGTATTAAGTATTTCACCTACAAAACAATCGAAATTTAGGTGGCGCCGTCTGTCGAACTGCATAATCAACACTTGAAGATAAAAGCGCGCAGCACCAACCCCAACCTTCAAACATGTCGCAGAGTGACAGTACATACTTTCACGCTTCGTGGGCGTTAGAGTGGGCGAGGCTCCGTTTTGAAACAAACTTGCACTTCTTAGGAACTATCAGAATCTGCATGCCAAGTCCCAAATTTCTAGCTTTTATAGTTTCCGAGATCTCGACGTTCATACAGACGGACGGTCGGAAACGCTTGCTTTCTACGTGTTACCTACTTTTCAACGAATACAATATACCCTTTTACTCTACGAGTAACGGGTTTAAAAAATAATTGAATAGTATTTTCGTTATGAGCAACATAGTACAATATCGGACTTATTTATTGAAGAAAGATGTTCAATATTTTAGCTTTTACGCTTGAACACAATTATGCATTTACTGAACGACGGGTACCAAATTCCAACCACTAACTAAAAAATCATACATTATCTGACTGTTAACCTAAAACGAGTGGTTAATTGACTTTAAATTTTTGTTTAAAAATAAAAAAACTTCTGAAAATTTTTCAATAAAACTTGCTGAAAGTTTTTTAATAAAACTGGCTTAAACGAATGATGGCACCCTCTAGGTATACTGAAAAAAAAGGATGTGCAAAAACTCCATCCAGTTTTGCAGACTTTTGAGTTTTTATCAGGTTTTGTAAATTGTTGGTTCATTTTTGTGGCGTATGAAATTCATGTATTTATTTTTTAACCGCAAGAATTTACTTGCTTTATTTTTTTAGGTAGAGATGATTAGGACCTAAAAAAACCTTCTTTTTTTACACTTATTTTGAATGTTTAAGTTGTTCGAAACCCTGGAAATGCCCATAACTATTTCTGATGTAATTCCTTCACTTAAATAAGCAATCTAAAAATAATATGGCTTTATTTATATTACAAAATTTCCAATTAATAACCACAGCGTTTTTTCTTGTTTTACATTGGGATTTTTCCGAACAGTCGGCGCTCACCCAATTTTGCTTCGCTTCACAAAAAATCGCTTTCCCTGCGGGAGAAGCAGTGTTAGGACTACGTCTCCCTCGAGGCATCCGCATCAAGAACTGAGGAGATATGTACAACTCGTTCCCTGCAATTACATAAATCAATTCGGGAAGGCTACCACATCGATGTGTTGACGTCTTCCAGAGGCTGGCGACCAAAAGCACTTCAAATTCGTTCAGGGTCAGAGTCATTATGGGTGATATGTGTGTAGGGCATTGTGTGTTAGGATATGTTCTGGGCCGCTGTCGCCGCATGATGCCACCAGTAGCCACGCGGCGGGTAAACAAACAACCTCTGAAACTGCTGCCACACATTTCGTCGTCTTCCAAGACTTAATCATCCGTGGTGCTGTCGACGCCGACTTCTAATCGAGGCAACAGTTGCCATAAATAAAATTACTGACACATCGGACAGACATCAGCCAACGGTAGTGGATAAAAATAAGACTCTAAAAGGGCAAGTCCCAGCGACGTTTACGGAAATACGAAACCCATTCTTTATTTGGTTTACTCCACCAGACCAGAGCAGCGGCAACAATCTGAGACGCAGGCGAACGTGTCGAAATAAATAAACAATTTTTGAAACTACAAAGCAGAACAGAGCAAAGATCGATAAAGCTGGGTCTGGACTTTGATAGAGCTCAGATGGTGAATCGGATTGTGACTGTGACACTGGATGGCTGTGTAATTCATCGCGCAGAAACTGAAACTATTTCGACAGATGGCAAATTGCAAGTAATAACTTAATGATGAAAGCAGTATATGGAGCCACAATAGGGTCAGTCTTGAGCAATGCACTCAGATAATTTCACTGCTAAGTGTGTTATTAGGAAACTTTGAGAAAAAATAAGTTTAGTTTATGAAGGAACCCCACTAAATTAATAAAGCTGCTGCTTTGGGGGTACATCAACCCAAAAAAGATTTCCCTAAAATTTAAGGAAGTAGAGTCGAATTTTTAGGAGGCCTACAACTTAGGTAATTTTACTAAATTACTAAGTAGGCGATTTTATTTTAGCTGAAAGTAGTACATTAGTAAAACATGAACATGAACAATTCGAAAATTTTTGTAGAGACTCTTTTTTTATGTGCGTTGGTAAATATTTTTTACACAAATAACTTTTCTGTTATTACAACAAGTCAGTACCGAGCCATATGCTAAAAAAAAGTGTAAGCAACTAAGTTATGTTAAATTGTCTTTTAATTGTTCGATCTTCTGTATGCCAGATATATGATATATACAAAATAGATACAAAAAATGATTTAAATTGATTACAAAAGATCGTTTTAAATCAGCTAAAATAAGCTATGGATGCCCGAAATCAATTAATCAGAGCTGAAGATAAAAAATTAAATAGGCATTCAAACAGGTAAGAACGTTCATTTAAAAAAAAAAAGAAACAAGAAAGAAAGCAAACTTCGGCAAGCCGATGTTCATATACCCTTGCAGCTGTTGCAAAATTAAATATTCTTAAAGACATTAAAATTATGATTTTCTTGCGTGTATGTTTAAAACCATTGAAACTATGATGATTTGAAGCTCAATTATTTGAGTTCCTATGGAAGCTATATGATATCGTTTTACGATTTTAATAAAATTAAAAGCGTAATTCTCACCAACAAATTATTAAATTATCGAAAAGAATTTCTAAAAAAAATTACAAAATAAAAAAGGTAAATTAAAAAATTTTTTTTTTTTATTTTTTTTTGTTTCAACGGGATTTCGATTGTTCCTATGGGAACTATATGATATAGTCGTCCTATTTTGATGAAATTTAAACCGCATTTCTGAAATATTTAACCATTACTATATGTCGAAGAACCAAAGTTATAATTTTGTTTTTATTTATTTTTCCGATTGTTCCTATAGGAGCTATATGCTATATACGCCCGATCCGGCTCGATCCGACTTATATACTACCTGCAATAGAAAGACAACTTTTGGGAAAATTGTAAGACTATAACATAAAGCTCCCGTCGGAGCGAAAAAAAAAATAAAAATTAAATTAAAAAAAATGTAAATTTTTTATTTTGTAATTTTTTTTAGAAATTCTTTAAAAATTTCAGAATTACGCTTTTAATTTTATTGAAATCGGAAAACGATACCATATAGCTGCCATAGGAACTATCAAATAATTGAGCTGCAAATTATCATAGCTTCAATTTTTTTTTAAACATATACGCAAGTCAATCATAATTTTAATGTTTTCAAGAATATTTAATTTTTGCAATAGCTGCATGGGTATATGAACTTCGGCTTGCCGAAGTGTCTTCCTTTTCTTGTTTAAATTTGTACGAGCTATAGGATCTATGTAAAGTTCCTATAACTGGTAAAGTTGAGAACTTTGTATTTGTCATAAAATAAGTTCTTTATACAATTAAATATAATGAAATAAAAAAAACCGCATCTAACAAAAAATTTAAAAACCGCTCATAACACCAAAAATAGCCAATTTCGGCAAGCCGAAGCTGATATACGTTTGCAGCTTTTGCACCTTCTACACACAAAATTTCTGATATTAAATTTTGTGACGAAAAATTACACACATTTAATATTTTTTTATTTGTCGCGCTCCAAGAAAGTTTTTTATCTACACAGACATATTTTTGTTGCAGCGTGCTCTCAGCAGAGCTTGGGCAGAGCGAATGGTGCCTCTACATATGTATTTCTTACTCTATGTTCGAAGTTAAATTTGATTTCCCACCCCACTTTCAATTTTTGGTTTGAACTTGCAACTGAAATGTTGTTTTAATCCATCATAAATTTGTTTCTAGAGACCCAAAAGTTTTTAAATAAAAACCAAACGGAGCATTTCAGTTTAATGTAATTTAATGAGGAAAAAAGAAATTTTAGCATACGTTATAAACTAAATTGATTTTTTTAGTATTGCTTTAGAAAGTAAAAAAAGTAACAGTAGAACTAAAACAAAAAAACTGAAATTTTGTAAAAAAAAAATGGAGATTGATTAAATTTTGAATTTGTTTTTGATTTGGCCGTTTAACTGATTGGAAAAATTGAACACTTTATTAAAATCTTAGGAAGTAAGTTAAATTTTATATATATATATTTTTATATATATATATATATATATAAGTATTTTTCAATATTTTTTTTAATTTTCGTCACGATATAGTAAACTTTTAATATTAGAGAATTTCGATAAAAATTTTATTGAAATGGAGCGACTATATCATCTAGCATTAATGGTTTTAATTTGTATTAATGTGTATATATATATATCACTGTGGGCGGTAGTACATAAATATGCGTTATATAAGGACAAGTTAAAAGTAACCCATTATTTGTACACGAAATTCAAGCTTTTTTATGGTTAGAATTAACCGATTTATTTCAAGTAAGCACCATTCTTTTCTAAAGTCGATTCCCATTTTGATGGTAATTTCATGATACCTCTCTCATGAAATCCTTCGTCCTTATTTCCAAAAAACTGAGCCAGTCGGTTTTCACAATCCTCTCTTGTAGCTAATTTTACACTATCCAAATCGTTGGACATTGATAGAAAAAGTTGGTTGTAACTCCCATCCAAACTCTCGGAGCTTCTGGCGAGTCGCTATTGACGTGTATTTTGTCTAGCGCTGTCCTGGTGGAAAACAATTCCTTTCCTGTTGTTCAAATAATGGAGTACTTTTTACTTAACCTTATATATCAAAAGTTGCGTAATCCTAAGAGCTATAGGGACGCAAAAAAAAAGAGAAATCGTTAGTGACCTTTTTAAAAAAAATCGAAAAAATGTGAATAAATGTGAGAAACTATTTAACATGAAGAAATTATGGTAAGTAAACGAAATATAGTATTTTTTTTAGTCTTTTTCCCGCTAAACTAGCGGATTTTCCAAAAAGTGGTAGAGCAAACGTTTTTTAGAGCGAGCTGTTTAATACGTTAAGTCAAAAATTTACCCGTGCAAACAAACAAGAGGACTAACGACGTAATTTCAAAAATGCTCTAAAAACCTTATTTGTTGAATATATTTTGAACGGATTATCGGATTGTGATGACCGAGGTGTCATTATACGCGTACTTAATGCCAGAATACAATAGTGCCACAAAAGTCAGCTCCAATATAAGGACACAATATTTTCAGACTTTCACCCTATTTCCCCGGAACCAAATGACTCTCTAAAACTAATACTACTACTCTTATGAAGCCGCTACCTTTCGATTGCTATATCATTTAATAAAAGCTGACTATTCTTTCTTGATTTCGAATATTGCGGATATATATAGTAGTCTCCAATCCGGTGCTCATCGTGGACTGCCGTCCACAGTGATAACAATTTAAATCCGATTTCTATGCCTATAACGCAGTAAAGGCTTTGGCAGCTATTGATTATGTCTCCTTACCTACCATGTATATTGTATTGTATAGATTCAATTTAATTTGTGATTTGTCTTGAGCTTTTCCAAAAAGGGGGATTCTCACTACGCAAAAAGTGAAAAGTGTTTAAATGCCACGTTAGGGCACACACGTGTTATTTAATTGAATTTAAGCCAATCAGTGTAGTAAACAGATAATTTTAAGGAGTTGTAAACGCTTTTAAAGATTGTTGCAGAAGCTCAAACGGTTTCCATGTCTTTCTGTCGACCTATGTATAATAAGAAGAACTACATTATTTATGAAAATATTCTTTATAACACTAGGAAACGGTCTTATAAGACTTTTTCTCTGTTTCAAAGCTCAATAGCTGGCTGATGAGTTGCCAGTTTCTTCCATGGGTCAGTCTCCATGGAAAAGCGTTTCTCAAAATTCCGACAATTGCTGTGCGAAATCACTGCAACGGCTACGTTTTTCTTTAACCTTTGTTGCAACATTTTCGTTCCGCCATTCAAACTCAATTAGGGAGAGTCGTTCACCTTTTTGCCAGTCTGTTGTTGTCTGGCTTTTGTTGCTTAGGGCCCGTCCCTGTGGAGCGTACAATAGTCAGGAGCCACGATACACCCACACCTTGAGTACGGACTTGCATAAACTCTAAAAAAAACAGGGGAATCACGTAACTGATTATTAAACAAAAATCAAAATTTTTAACATATAGGCTGTATTTTTTTTAATTTATTGTAATGATCTTCTTTCAATGTCCCTCCTCTGCCAGTTGAGAGCACTTTGCACCCATATAATGTGGCTCGCGACTATTCTAAATGACTAAAACTTGGGTCCCTTCCACTTGCCAATTTGACCTTTTCCAGATTGATTTTAACATTTTGAAAACATAACAAAGACCTTTTCCCAAGAAAATTTAACTTTTTTAAAAAAAATAAACTTTTTTGGACAACTTCGCGGCTTAATAAATTTATATTTTTTGTAAAGGCGACATTTTCCACAATTATAAGAGAATTTTGTATTTTAAAATTCTTTTTAACTTTAATCTGAAGAAATTTGAAATCCCAAAAGAATCAGTTTAACAAATATAGAAACATGTGTTTTCTATAAAAGATCAGATATTAATTTGATAAAAGCATAATAACATGTCATTTGTTTTGCTTTTAAATATTCTTGAATTTTTTGGCTAATCTGACTGGAATTTAAGGTTGGTTGCTGTCAGCACTGGACCCCGCCTGAGCAGTATGCATTTGGCCTAAAATGCTGGAGGCCTTACTGCTGTGATATTTATTTCCAGTGCAGTAGTGCGCTCCACTCCACTTTCAACTTTACGCTTCGTGCTTCCGCCCACCGAAAGCACTGCGAGTTGTCGTATTCGCTGGCGAATTTCCCCTTTCGGAACTGCAAAATTGCTGGAAATGCAATTGAAGTTGCTGCCAGAAGGCGACTATCTGAACACGCTTGGCCGAACAGCGCTAATCTCGCAACTGTTTACGCCAACTGACTGTCGGTCTGACCAGCCAAGGCCAATAACCCCCTGTACTCCAAATAATCCGCGGCAATCCAACGCATTTACTCCACACAACTGACATCGCTCAGAGATCGGTTTTTGGGGCCAAGAACTCGGGCCAGTTGCTGGCCATCGAGAGCGGCTTTTTACGTCATCGAAATGTTTGGCTGGAAGCGTACCAAGGCATGGGGCAGAAAAACTCTAGCCACGCCAACGGAAGCCATTAGAGGCGAGCCAAGAACACGGACCATGGGCCATGGAGCGGCGTTTTCTGGGAGGAGGCAGCAGGCATTCCAAGCAATTAATAATAATTTCCGCTGCCTCAAACAAAAAGCAACTTGGAAGCTTTTTTCTCGTTCGTGTTGCGCTACGACTCTATTTCGCAGATGGCACAGGGAAATGGAAGGGGTGTGGTTCAAATTCAAGATTATATTTCCCAAGAACTTGGAATAAGTTGTTGCTGTTTGCCTTCTTTGGTCATGTCTCTGTAGCTAATTTGGACTTACACTGACTTAAGCCGAAGGTGTGAGGCCTCAGATCTAAGCCAAAAGGATAAAGAAATCTATTTAATACTAATACTCTTTATAGTAGTATTCTATTTAACGGTTTGTGTCTTCACAAGAATTAAAACTTTAACAAACAACAAGCATTGCTCTGGTCGACACCACTTTCAATTTAATTTGTAATTTAAGGAAAGTTTTAGATTAAGTTATTTAATTGTATTTTAAATATACAATTTATTTTTTACGAATATGGTGTTTGATTGAACTTTGACGAGTTGAGCCCAAATAAAAATAAATAACTGATGGTTTTTTTTTTGTCAAAATCTCAGTTACTATCTTATTATTGCCAGGTGAAGTTATTCACAGCACATTCCTGGGGTCAGCCCTTTGGGCACTTAAATTATTTAATACAAGATGAATGCTTTCTCGTCTTGTTTTTTGGGCGGTACGCATTTCGACAATTCACGCCCATTTAATAGACACCATAAAAGTTCATTAAAGGCAAGTCGATTTTGAACCAGAAACCAAAACCGAAATCAAACCACAAATCAAATTAAAATTCCAAAAATGCCACATATGCGGAACGTGTTTCCCAGCTCAAAGTCATTGTTTTCATCGGGCCGGTAAGAGCTCTACCCAAATAGAGGCAAGAACTGCAACTGAGTTGATCACTCAGAAATCACTTCGCCGTAAAAACCAAACGAAACAGACACTTTTGCTGCCACGCATGACTTGCCGATTGGTGTAGCGCCTAACCCAAGTCTAAACCACATTTTTGTATCGAATAGGAGTTTTAATGTGAAGTTTGAATACGCTTTTAGTTTTTACTAACAAATACTGAAATTCCTTGTTTGTCTAAGCTAAAAAGAAACAAGAAAGGAAGCAAACTTCGGCAAGCCGAAGTTCATATACCCTTGCAGCTATTGCTAGAATTCAATTTTTGAAAACATTAAAATTATGATTTACTTGCGTATATGTTTAAAAACATTGAAGATATGATGATTTTCAGCTCAATTATTAGATAGTTATTTTATATATTTTTATTATTTCTATGTGAGCTATATGATATAGTCGTCCGATTTTGATGAAATTTAAACCGTAATTCTGAAATATTTAACCATTACTATATGTCCAAGAACTAATAGAAAAATTAAAAAACAGCAAAGTTTTAATTTTTTTTGTATTTTTTTTTTGCGATTGTTCCTATGGGAGCTATATACTATAGTCGTCCGATTTTGATGAAATTTAAACCGTAATTCTGAAATATTTAACCATTACTATATGTCGAAAAACTAAAAAAAAAATTTATTATTATTATTATTATTATTATTTATTTTTTCGATTGTTCCTATGAAAGCTATATGCTATAGTCGTCCGATCTGGCTCGTTCCGACTTATATACTACCTGCAAAAGAAAGACAACTTTTGGGAAAGTTTCATGCAGATAGCTTTAAAACTGAGAGACTAGTTTGCGTAGAAACGGACGGACAGACGGATGGACAGACGGACATGGCTAGATCGACTCGCCTAGTGATGCTGATCAAGAATATATATACTTTATAGGGTCGGAGATGTCTCCTTCACTGCGTTGCAAATTTCTGACTGGAATTATTATATTTAGTATTTGAAGCTCTTCCAACTCAATAAAGAGTAAAAAATTAAAAACAAAAATTAAATCAATTCTAAGCAAAATAGTTACATATAGCTCCCACTAAAAACAACCGGAATATTAAAAAAAATTTGTTTACTCTTTTGAACAGAGTAATAATTAAATGATTCAGAACTACGCTTTTAATTTTTTTAAATTAGAAAATGATGTTTGCAGAGGAATAATCGAAGAATTGAGCTGAAAATCATCACAGCTTCATTAGTTTTAAGTATAAGACTTAAAGATTACTTAAATTTTGCTATAGCTGTAAGGGTATATAGTCTTCGGCTTGTTAAATTTTGCTTCCATTTTGGTTTTAGTTTTAAATTTTTTGTCTTTGAGTCATTTATTAAAAGATTTAAGGATTCAAAGGTCAAAGCTCAAATTGGCTTTATCGTTTTACTGTCTTTATATGAGGACATAAGCAATTATGCTAAAATTGGGTTTAAAATGTCGGAACTGTATCAAATGATATTATTCATATGTTAATGCAATTGATGTTTTTTTAATATTCATTTTGTAACCACGGTTTTGAAAAAAACCTTTATACCTTAATCGTCGACGGTGTAATGCTTAAGACGTACACCTAAAATTTGAGGAAAAATTCGCGTTTAAAATCAAGGCTGTGAACCCTTTTCAATTTGGCTTATGTTCTGTTCGTGGCTCGAACCTAAACGATTGATAGGGATCTGGTTTAAGAACGGGTTTATTGATATGCTAAACAAAAAAAAAGTTTTTTAAATTAAAAATAATGCCATTATATTTTTATTATTTATCGGAAGTATGTGTACCTTAAAGAACATAAAGCATAGTCCATAGCAATACTGAAAATAATAACTTCGGCAAGCCGAAGTTCATATACCCTTGCAGCTATTGCAAAAACAAAATATACTTGAAAACATTAAACTTATGATTAACTTGCGTATATATCTAAAAACATTGGAGCTATGATGATTTGCAGCTTAATTATTCGATAGTTCCTGTGGCAGCTATATGATATCGTTTTCCGATTTTAATAAAATTAAAAGCGTAATTCTGAAAAATAATTAAAAATAAAAAATTTACATTTCAAAAAAATTTGTTTTTTTTTAATATTTTTGTTGTTCCCATGGGAGCTTTATGTTTAAGTCGTTCGATTTTGATGAAATTTAAACCTTAATTCTGAAATATTTAACCCTCACTATATGTCGAAGAACTAAAAATTAAAAAACAGCAAAGTTATAATTTATTTTCATTTATTTTTCCGGTTGTTCCTATGGGAGCTATATGCTATAGTCGACCTACCTACCTTGAATATAAAAACAACTTTTGGGAAAGTTTCATGCAAATAGCTTTAAGACTGAGAGACTAGTTTGCGTAGAAACGGACGGACAGACGGACATGGCTAGATCGACTCTTCTAGTGATGCTGATAAGGAATATATACACTTTATAGGGTCGAAGATGCCTCCTTCCTGCATTATAATACCCCCTGCAAGGGTATTAAAATAATAAAGATTAATATTTAAAAAGTAGATCGATATACGCCTCTAGATCGTTTGGATGGATAGGTATAAATCTCAATTACCGCCCACCTCACTTGTAAAATACTAAAACCGACACTCTATATGCCCAAAGCAACCCACTTCGACGACAACAGTGCCCAGAATTGAAAGTGCATTGGCGCTTTCAAGCCACACAACTTGCTATAATCAGCGCTTTTTGATCTGGGAAAAACAATTGCCGGCCGGCACAATATGACCACGAAGGGGCCCTCTTCAAGCCTCTGGTTCCCCGATTACTCGACTCTCCTACTTCTTTGCCGGCACACAAAAATTGTTTTGAAAACTTGCTGAGTTTTCAATTGGGCACAAAGAGCGCAACAGGGAGGCATGTTGTTGGGGCGTTCCATTTGTTTGGTCAGCTCGGTTCGGTTCTGCTCAGGGTGCCCAGTAGCGACTGCCGATTTTATTGTTTGCCCGTGGCTGCTGGTGTACTCAGTGGGTTAAGTGAGCTTTTCGGCTTGTTGACTCAAAAGCGGGCCATATTTCCCCTCAGTCGGCACACCGATTCTGGCCCATTGGTGATTAGTTTTTGGTTGAAAGCATTCAGCTTTGTTTGGTGACTATATTTGGACCTCGCTAGGGTCAGTTATCAAGTTTGGAGGGTAGAACACAGTTTTATCTTTCATGATTGATGAAGCTGAAAGGGAAACCAGTTGGGATTTTTATTTGAATAACCACGTACTTGAGAGCGCCTTGAAAGATAATGTATGTCACTCGGGTTTGGGGTGAGAATAGATACTTGTTCATAGGTTAGTGCCTGGGTAACATTTTTTGGTACCTTTTACCTTCATTAGGTAAACAAATACGAAGCTACCTTTTATTTTATGTTTGGAATTTAGGTACTTAAATAGTTTAATTTAGTTTTGTTTTCAAATTAGGTTGTTACCATTTAATTTAGTTTTATATTACAAACAGCATAATTTGACTGCAACTTGAAGATAAGTTAATTCCTCCGCATATAAAAGAATTACCTAAATACATAATTTCGCAAATACCTTACCTAGATCCATAAAAGTATTACCTTTCCCAACACTGATGTTACCATTATTAATTCAGATTCTGAGTGATATTTTGTATCTAAAAAGTGGTAAATAGTTATGTTTGTGTACTTATTCAGCTCCTGTGTAAAGCGTCCTCGTCTACATGTTATTAAGATATATATTTCAAGTGGCGTTGACAAGAATTACAAACACTTCTTTTATTTTACAGGTTTTTAAAATTTGTTTACATGTATCCAAAACTATAAAAAAACACAGTCTCCATTCACAAACAATTTTGTCAATGAAAGCTAAAAGACTCAAGCGTAGTTTAGTGAATGAATTTTGGTGTTGTTTGGCTGACGAGGTCTTAAGTTGTTCACCAGCCAACGCTCATTTTCCAGACCAGACCAACAGACCCACGCAGAAAGTGTCGTAAGCCTCAACCACAACGTAGGCCATGAAAAAACAAATCAACGCGTTTTCTACATAAAGGCGTAGGCGACAAAGTAAGAGTTGCCACGCGCCAACCTGTCAAGCCTTCCATTAATTAGCCGAAATATAAACTAGGAATCGAGACCGTCCACCAAAACTGCACGTGTTTTATCTACATTCAAACCATCAGACAACGCTCTTTTGTTGGCCGAATGAAAAACAGAAGCTTATGTCACCATCTCATGCGCGGGCGGATGCCTCTGCTGAGACCAAAAAGACCAGAGATGTTTTTTATACGCCTCAACTTTTATGCCATATGCCATAAATGGCACCATATGGATGACGCCTCAACGAAAGTGAATGACCTACAACATATAGTAGTTTTAAAGAAGTTAACAAACTACGTGGCTCGCCCAAAAGATTATCCAAAACTCCCTTTCCAGTTAAGTTTGAATTTTCGGCGTGAAATTATGATTTAGAACGCAAGGGTCTTTGTTTTTAATATAAGCGATTTATTTTTTATAATCCTTCATTTAACATTTATTTTACTTAAGCGATGACACTTTAAAATATAGATCGTGTAGCACTCATTATTATATATGAACAAATGTATTTTTTAAGAATAGTAATAAAATAATTGCTTAGCTATTCCTGTGTAATAGAAACATTTTAAGATTTAACTCTAAAGTAACTTTTTTACTCTATCAGTAGCTGCAATGACAAATCCGCTGTAGGCGAAGGAGAAAGAAAAAAACCAAATAAAAAGGAGAGGGTCCTTTACGTGTCCTTTAAAAGCTTTAGCAGCTGCCTCAATATATGTACATTGCACATATAATCTGAGCGTGTAAGCGAAGACATATGCCAGTCAAAACGAATTGAATTTCAGAGCAGTATCGAGTGGGGCCCAGGCAAGTTTGACTGCTCTCGCACTTCATCAAGTGGGCATCATCTGGGCCCATTGTGGCAATGCAACTGCCGAGCTAGACAATCGCTTGGCAACTGCTCAACTATCTCATGGATGCAATTGTGTCAACGCTGCACTTTTCGCTTTTTTCTCACGTTACCAGCGCGAGTCTGGGTAACTGAATAATTCGAGCGACTTGTGGCACTACTTTCTATCGGCTAATTTGCAACTTTTCACATGCCACCGAGCGCACTTTATCCCACAGATTCCAGTAGTGATCCGAGAATGGCGGAGGGTGTACTCGTCTGGCGAGATGTGAAAATGTTGATGTTATTTATGCCTGATTTTTTCAGCGATTTATGTGTCATTGTTTTGGCGTTTGGAATTACCCAGACTCACTCTCATTGAGGAGATGGCTTATTGTTGTTGGCGAGGCCAATGGTAATGTGATGTTGATAACTTTCCCTCCTCGCGATTATTTCCAGTTGCGTTTCGAGCGGAAGTTGGTTTCATGGCTTGATCTGTGCAAGGTGATGTAATGATAGTGGGTGCTGCTGATGGTGATTAGCCCAATTGGTGCTGCATTTGAAAAGGAAAGTTTTACTAGATGGGACAGCGAAAATCATATTAAAATGTGAATAGCCCGAGCGATGTAAGCTCTGATAGTAAAATTCAATTTCTCTAATTATTCTAAAAACACCTCTTATCGATGTAAAACGACGTGACGACCGCACTTTATACGTACAAAATTATTAAGCATTCGACGAAATAAATACCCTTTTAAAAATGTTCTCCTTCCTACCGCTTTAACAAAGATTTTAATCATTTTGCCTATTTTTTATTGCATCGATACCACAGAACTTGTTCAATGCTAACAAATTATATTTAAAACTTGATTTTACGATATGCTGATAACTTTTGAACAGAGCATTGGCTTCAAGGCAAGTTGGGTGACGAAGCGTGTCTTGTAATACTATAATAATAATAATTTCATTGTAATTTCAGTCAGAAGTTTGCAACGCAGTGAAGGAAACATTGCCCTAGAAAATATATATATTCTTGATCAGCATCACTAGGAGAGTCGATCAAGTCCGTCCGTTCGTCCGTTTTTACCCAAACTAGTCTCTTGGTCTTAAAGCCATCTGCACGAAACTTTCCCAAAAGTTAGGTAGTAAATATATCGGTTTTAATTTTTCGTTTAGTGGTAATGGTCTATTATTTTAGAATTGCGATTTAAATTGAATAAATCATAAAGCTTCTATGGGAGCAATCAGAATATATACAAAAAATGACAAAAATGTTGTGTCTTATCTATTTTTCTGTTTATCAATTTTTTTTATATTTTTATTAACATGGTAATGGTTTATTAATTCAGAATTACGCTTTTAATTTTTGAAAATCGGAAAACGATATTATATGTAATTGGACATATGGATGTTTTAAATATAATTAATTTTTGCAAATGCTTCGGCTTGCCGAAGATTACTTCCTTTCCTGCTTTAATATCAATTTGACAATAATCTATGGTTAAAACTGTACTGCTTACTTTTGAATATCAAATGGATACATGCAATTATTTTTCATATATATTTAAAGATAGTATTTTTCAGTTGTTATAAATATGGGCTTGCACCACTTAAATGAATGCCACCTTAAAATTTGTTTCTCACACGTAATGCACAGTGATTTTTGTAAAATGAAGTGAATGGTACCGACTTCGTTTATAATGGAATGCTGACATGATCATTGCAGTTTAATTGTGATGCGGATTGTCATAAAGTGTGTCAACTATATTGACAAATGCAAATGATCAACTTTCAAAGTAAGCCTGTCGTTACCTGGCACTATCTTTTAAACTTTTCTTACGACATAGTTCATTGAAGTCTTTATTGAGACCCGTCGCTCCCGATTGCATATGTAAATGCCTTTGTTTAAATGTGGCCTGGTGGCTTGTTAGGCTATGACAACCCGGTAATTATGTCATGTAATCCCCAATTTCCGATTCCACATATAAAGACCTTGGCACGCATGCTACCGAAATGCTAGAAGTCAATTAAAAGTCCATTATCCACACCATGGATGCTGCCCAATCAGAACTGCCTGTGGATTTGTTTAATAAACAATTTCCGCTTTGATTTCTGGCCGCACGAGGGTGAGGATTCCCCTCGAATCGGAGCTAATTAACCTGACTGTTTCTGATGCGGGACATTTATGCCAGCCAAAGTGTGAAGAGATGCCCGCTGCTGGCGAATAGTTTCATCGGTGGGGCTGATTGATGCGCCAGGCTCAGGTGTTTTTGTCGGCTTTTCGATAGGAAGTCGCAGCTTCATTTTGTCGGCCGCAGTTCAACGCGTTCTTCGATGCCGTCGCATTTTTCGCGTTTGTTTCGTTGAATTAGCGAGCGATTCCCTTTAGCTCATTGATTGTTTACTTAATGTTCGGACTTTATCTCCTTCAGATGAAAGCCGACAAATGGCATACTGCAAATCGATGTCGTTGGAAGGCATCGCTGGCATTCGATCCGATTAACCCTTTACGTACCCAAGCGAACGCGTTGTTAGCTCAAAACAATTGACTTAAAAGCTCTGTTGTCTTTTACTACTATTTTTGTCTCGAAAAACGATAGTTTGTGAGATATATATATTTATCAAAGTTGTAAGGCATAGACACTCTTGTAGATATCTTTCTTCATTGTGATGTTTGTTTCTGGAATAATGTATACAGATTAAATAGTATTCATGCAAGGCATGAAGCTGTTTAATAGCTGGTATTAAAAGGGAAGAGATTTATTGACTTGCGAGGGTTAAATCGGGTACACAGCCCATTTGACTTTACGTGCAATTAATTAATGCATCATAGAGAGATGGAAAGCAGAACGGCGTAGGAAAGGGACTTCCCCTTTGGATGGCCAGCTTCCACCGGAAAATATTTGTTTCCGTTCTCCACACTGTCCGTTCTGGGGAATGGAAAATAAATTACAATTAAATGCAACAAACATGCAACACAATTATTCGCTGCGCAATGCGGCGGATGTTTATTATCAAGTGGATACGTAGCGACAACATCATTAGCCCCTGTCCCTGGTCACTGCCCATCAGTGGTTCTCTGCGGCGCCCTTTTTCCGATGGAACGACAGTAAAAGTGGCCTGGCATGCTAATCCGGAAGTAGGTCGTTTTCCAAACGCAAATGAAAGCGTGAGCTGGAGCCGAAGTCAAGCCGAAAAGCGTCGACAGTCATAACAATGCATATGTCTGCTGCGAGTGGGATACGCTGCAGCATGGGAAATTGAGACCTAAACTTCAGTGAAAAGCCATCTTCAAATGAAAGTCACAGACTGATTCTCATCACAGCATGGCAATCAAAATGAGGAATTGGACAATATCTTTGTGTGGGAATGGCGCATTGGGAATAGCGAAAAGACAAACAAAGTTTCCAGCTTATGAAAAAGTTAAAGTGAAGCGGTAACGAACATTGAAGCATTGGTCTTGATGCTTTGATCAATATATTCTTCTGCTCTTAAACGAACTTTGACCATTTCAAACTAACAATTTGAAAAGAACGCCAATAGGAGGCTTATACACCTTGCGGCTCTAACAAATATTTATTAGCCGGATGTAATTGCCATCTTGAAAACGTGCTTCTGAGATGCTATGCAACAGTTTATAAGAGCTTGCATTTAAAAGCCAATTGGAAAATATTGGTAGTAAATTTCATTCAAAATGAAGCAATGGCTTCTTATTTTAGAAATTGTGAGCTTTGTTGTGTTCTCTTGCCGATGGTTCTGAAACTGTAAGCAAACTTGCTTTTTCCAAGATCCAGATTTGAATATTGAAATAAATAAAATAGGATAAGGTAACCTGATCTAGGGAAACTATTAACTATTTTCCCAAGACCGTAATCAATCAAGGCACACAAATGCGATCGAATATTTCTGTTTCAAATACTCATTAATTTTAAGCTGGCTCGCTTTGACCCTTAATTGAAAATTAAATGCGCATTATATTAATAAATGGTGTTCCGATTTCGGCTTAAGGTGAATTCCAACATACTGAAATAGTGCGCCACAGTTGGCGTAGATCACAAGGCAGTAACGACTTTTGACCATATGAGGAGCCGAGGCAATTTAGGCAGCGTGCCGCAGACACCACGCAAAATGCGAGCAACTCGCTCATAAATCGCTATGTTTTCAACAATTAGCAGGGGACACCCACCCAAGTGGGGATCCGATCCACAGAGTGACCGCTCGCCCACGAGTTGGCCATGCCTTAGTTTTACAAGTCCCACGTTCAATCATGCCTTCAATTTGACTCGTGCGCAGGCGCAAGATTCAATTTACATATTCAAGTCGGCAATGTTTTTAGTTTGATTTTTTCTCATTCTACTCACAGTACGGATGTTGGAAATTTTTGAATTGCAAAGTGGCAGTTTCACTTTTGGGCAAAGACAATGGTGCCCTTTTTAGATATACATATATACATATACATATATGCTTGCATTTTTACATTAATTTTTGCTGTGAAATTGTTTGCCGTGACTGCACATGTCAGATTTTGTAAAGCTTGTATTGCAGAGAAGGGTTGGGAAAATATCGATGGTGTGCACTTTCAGTAGTTTTGGCTATCGATGGTGTTCACTATGGATATTATCGACAGTATCGGCAATTGTTCAACCTCAAAACGAACGAAATATCAAAACAATAAAATCCAAACCCATAATATATTTTATTTGACGCTGATTGACAAAGAAAATTTTCAGAAATTCATTTTTACTTTACCATTAAAAATGAAATTGTCATAAAATGCTTCGCCATGGTGTGCAGGCCCACTGTCTCAATACGTTTTTTTGTAACTTCTTAGCCTAAACTAATTGTTCTCGAACGATTTAAAAGTGCAGTGTGACTAAAAACTTAAAAATTCCAGCAAGTTCGCAGAAATATATGGTAATATACTTTAGGTATAATTTAAATATATATAATTAAACAAATTTTTTCTACAGCGACAGTATCGATGGTGAGCCCAAACCATCGATGTTTGCTAAAATGTTCGACCATCGATAGTATCGATAGTGCTATCGATTGTCTTAACAAACCTAATGCTGAGTTTGGCGCTATTATAAGGTATATATAAAGTCTTCTTAGTAAGAAACGAGGCCGACTACCTTTTTTGTGATTTAAATAAAAGAAAGAAAGGTTCTACAACCTGATAAAAGCCATGTCGAAACGATTTTACTTGAAGCCCATATATAATGATAAATAACATAGGCTACGTTAAATACTCGATTATGGGAGGTTTCTTTGCATGGTTGATTGCAGTTCGTAAGTCTCGTTTGAGGATATTTTAAAAGAACTAACTTTCAAAGCTATCTTTAAATATTTTAATTTAGTTTCTTGCTGCCTTGTGACAAAAACAGAAGCCCAATTTCAGAGATTACCCGCAAGTCCAGACAAAGTGGTTCAAGACGCCACTAATGAAACCGATTCAAAGGAATCTCTAAAGGGGGTTACATTCAACGAAAGGCTACTGAAGCAAGTCCAGTTTGAATTGAACGCGCAGTTAGCCATTAACTCAGATTTGAGGTCAAAGGTGGTGAGGCGTGGTGCAGTTTTGAATAATATTAACCGAGGCTCAATCAAAGCCATGCAAAAGTTTTCTGCGACGAGGAATGCTGTGATGAAAGCCAGTCAGTTATTGTCCCAAAAAAAAGTTAAGGTCGATTATAGTTGGCTCTTAATGGAACGCTGCCGAAATATCCAGTACCGGAATGACAAGGTACGGCGAATTGCCGACAGACTGGCCAACAGAAGGGCGGAGGAAGTCCATCCGAAAGCTAGGAAACATTATCTATCAAAGTATCTCAGACTTTTGGAGGTTCTCCAAGAGCAGGTAGTTCAAGAAACCCGTGCCGGTATGGGGTTACCTAAAAGACAGTTGAGAATCGGATCGTCCGAAAGTCCATAAGCCCAAAATTACCCAAAAATAAAAAACGAAAATGTTTTGGAGACGTGTAAGGTTGGTACTTTGAAGAAGGGAACATTTGGATTGGCTTAACAAAAGTCAAGCAGAACGAAACACCCCGTTACAACTGCCCTTATGTAACCAGGAATTTGGGTATATAAAAAAGAGGCCACCTCAACTGATTTGAATACTTTGATTACAGCTGTTTCATCGAGATGAGAGTTCTATTGCTATGTCCAGCATTTCTAAGCAAGTACGCTCATGCTTAGTCCAACTTATTTTAAAGTGAATATTTTTTGGTTAGTTCTGCTGGCTAACGGCGACTCTGTGCCCCAGAATGTTTTATCCAAGAGTGACTCGGTGCAAAGGGATTCTTCGCTTGGTGACTCTCTCATGAACTTTCATAAAAGCGATTCACTTCCGAACGTTACGCCCTGGGGGGATTATGTGGCACAGAGTGCTCCATTTAAAAGTGATCCTCCACTGAGCGAAACATCAAAACAGGATAAAAACGATTCACTGCCGAGTGCTACACCCTTCGGTTATTATGTGACACAGAGTGCTCCACTGACTGAAACATCTAAGAAGGACTTACTAGTATTACAAAATAAAGGCAACTTAGAAGGGGATTCGGGCAAAAATGGGACTTCACCCGGCCACTTTTCACCGTCAGTCAAGGCACTTCAACAAAGGCTGTTGGAGGAACAGGCCAAAACTCTGCTCTTTCGGAACCAGTCCGCGTATTTATTGAAGGAAATACAAGCACGAAAGTCCCAGGTGCTCAAGGCTCAAGAGCTAAGCCTTGACATGGTCGATAAGAGGAATCGTGTGAACCGCAATCTGCTGGAGATACATGTCCAGCTCGAAAATGTGCGAAAGCAGGTGAAGAAGTGCCAGGGAAAGCTCTCCGGCAAGGAGATATTTCGGCTGGCCGACATCGAGGCCAGTAGGTTGCTGAAGGAGGAGCGGGAGCCCGTGGTTAACTATAACAACCGGAACAGGTTCCTCAAACTCCTAAGGGAGCTGCGTCGGAAGATCAAGAAGGAAATTAATCTAGTCTCGGAACTTGTTGCTGATAGCACCACGACAGTGAGGCCTACTGACGGAATCTTTCCAACCCTACCCTGGCCATAATCGGTGTGCTCACATAAGTTGTGGTAAAAAAACAGCCAGCAAAAAATAACTATAGTATTGAGTCATAGTAAAGCCTTCAAATTGCGCGCTTTCATAATCAAATTAGGCTGAAAAAATCAGATTTTACAGCTCAGCTTGTCGATTTCCTTACAGTCTGAAAACTAACTGCGTACTATGAACTACATCGTGCTGATCTGCATTTTTGGTAAGTTCATAGGGTAGTGCAAGGTTCTTCGAGATGGGTATTTATTTATTTATCACGCAGCATACATTTGCGTCTGGCGATTCGCCGAAGCTGCTCCATTCATAAGCATTCAGTCCAGTTCAAGAACAAAGTCTCAGAAAATGATGGACGGCTTATTGAAAACTCTGTACGACTACAACATACAGGACAATGTGGACGATGCCAATGGACAATTGGTTCACAGCCGGATGGCCGATTTCAAATCGGATATTTTGAGCCCGGAGGATCAACAGAATATTCGCGATCAGATGGTCATCTTCTAGAAACTCAGTCTTTTTCTTGTTTACCTTATAATAAAACATATTAGCAAGGAAAGTATTTAAATAAAACAATAACCCAGATATTTGACAATAAAAGTTTATGGAAAGACCCTCTTCGAGGAAAATTTAGGTGTAAATTTGTATGAATCCGTCGCAGTCCGTGTTATCTGACTTTTGATTCAAACTAATATGAAACATAGGTTAAAGGAGAAATCATGGGATCTAACGTTTTTCGAACAAGATAGATATATTCCGGTCTTAATGTCTAAAAAGCAGTTAGGCTATGATGATTTTTCGAATAATTTTTCGATCGTTCCTATGATAGCTTTTTAATATCAATAATAAAATAAACCCATATTTCTGAAACAATAAACCATTACTATATGTCGAATTATATTTAAATCAATTGAAAAACTGCAAATCAATCATTTTTTCATTTGTTTTGTAAAAGAATTATAACTTTGCTTTAATGTCATTTCTTTATATATACAATTGAATTATTGTGTCAGAATTTTGTTTTAAGTTTTATTAAACTCGGACGACTATATCATAACAACTTGAACAACTGAACAAACCTAACTTCTCAATTTGGTAATATTTTTAAAAAATTCTTTTAAATAGCTGCAAGGGTGCATAAGCTTCGCCTTGCCAAAATTTCTGTTTATACCCTTGCAGAGGGTATTATAATTTCAGTCAGAAGTTTGCAACGCAGTGAAGGAGACATTTCCGACCCTGTAAGGTATATATATTCTTGATCAGCATCACTAGGCGAATCGATCTAGCCATGTCCGTCTGTCCGTGCGTTTCTAAACAAACTAGTCTCTGACTTTTAAAGCTATCTGTCTGAATCTTTCCCAAAAGTTGTCATTCTATTGCAGGTAGAATATAAGTCGGATCGAGCCGGATCGGACTACTATGGCATATAGCTCCCATAGGAACAATGGAAAAAATAAAATTTAAAAAATTTGGGTATAAATTATAACTTTGCTGTTTTTTAATTTTTTTTGTAGTTCTTCGACATATAGTAATGGTTAAATATTTCACAATTACGGTTTAAATTTCATCAAAATCGGACGATTATATCATATAGCTCCCATAGAAATAATACAAATACATAAAATAACTATCTTATAATTGAGCTGCAAATCATCATAGCTTTAATGTTTTTAAAAATATACGCAAATAAATCATAATTTTAATGTTTTCAAAAATGTTTCATTCTTGCAATAGCTGCAAGGGTAAATGAACTTCGGATTGCCGAAATTTGATTTCTTTCTTGATTTAGTTGTATTAAAGATTGTTTAATTTTTGAAATAGCTGCCAAGGCTTATATACTTCGACTTTTACTGTTTTTCCTGAAAACAATTTCAAAATTGAAGGCTTGAAGTGATAGTTTCGAGTGTATATTTGTCTAGCCCTAATAAATATAATTGTAGATCTACCTTCATAATTATAAGGTTGGTACTTTGAAGAAGGGAACATTTTGATAAGCTTAACAAAAGTCAAGCAGAACGAAACACCCCGTTACAACTGCCCTTATGTAACCAAGAATTTGGGTATATAAAAAGAGGCATCCTCAACTGATTTGAATACTTTGAGTACAACTGTTTCATCGAGATGAGAGTCCTATTTCTATGCGCAGCATTTCTAAGCAAGTACTCTTCTGCGTAGTTTAACATATATTAAAGTGAATATTTTTTTAGTTCTGCTGGCTAACGGCGACTCTGTGCCCCAGAATGTTTTAGCTAAGAGTGACTCGGTGCAAAGGGATTCTTCGCTTGGTGACTCTCCCATGAGGGATAATGTGGAACAGAGTGCTCCACCTAAAAACGATCCTCCTCATCTAATCTTTCCATCAATACCCTCGCCATAGTCGGTGTGATCACATAAGTTGTAGTAAATAAACAGCCACCAAAAAATAACTATAGTATTGAGTCATAGTAAAACCTTCAAATTGCGCGCTTTCATAATCAAATTAGGCTGAAAAAATCAGATTTTACAGCTCAGCTTGTCGATTTCCTTACAGTCTGAAAACTAACTGCGTACTATGAACTACATCGTGCTGATCTGCATTTTTGGTAAGATTATAGGGTAGTGCAAGGTTCTTCGAGATGGGTATTTATTTATTTATCACGCAGCATACATTTGCGTCTGGCGATTCGCCGAAGCTGCTCCATTCATAAGCATTCAGTCCAGTTCAAGAACAAAGTCTCAGAAAATGATGGACGGCTTATTGAAAACTCTGTACGACTACAACATACAGGACAATGTGGACGATGCCAATGGACAATTGGTTCACAGCCGGATGGCCGATTTCAAATCGGATATTTTGAGCCCGGAGGATCAACAGAATATTCGCGATCAGATGGTCATCTTCTAGAAACTCAGTCTTTTTCTTGTTTACCTTTATAATAAAACATATTAGCAAGGAAAGTATTTAAATAAAACAATAACCCAGATATTTGACAATAAAAGTTTATGGAAAGACCCTCTTCGAGGAAAATTTAGGTGTAAATTTGTATGAATCCGTCGCAGTCCGTGTTATCTGACCCTTGAGTCAAACCAATATGGAACATAGGTTAAGGGAGAAATCTTGGGATCTAAGATATAAGTATCTTCTAATTTTCACATTGCCCTGGTAATCTGAGTCAAATAACTCCTCACAAAGAGAATAAGTTAAGTACGTTGCACTTCATATGACCATTTTTTTACTTAACAAAAAATCAAAGACCAAAAATGTCCTACTTCAGTTCAAATAACTCAATTTCACTATTTATTTGAGTTAACTTGGAATGCTGTAATTTTTTATTTATAAATATAATTCGTAATTAATTGTTGTATTATTATTTTAAGTGAAATTAAAGCTTAATTTTATGAGCAAGAAAGGAAGCAAACTTTTCAAGAAAAACTTTATATACCCTTGCAGTTATTGCAAAATATAAATATTTTTTATAACAACTATATTCCGGTCTTAATAAAATAAACCCGTATTTCTGAAACAATAAACCATTACTATATGTCGAATTATATTTAAATTAATTGAAAAACTGCAAAGCAATAATTTTTTTCATTTGTTATATAACCAAATTATAATAAATTTATAATTTTTTTCATTTGTTTTGTAACAAAATTATAACTTTGCCGTAATGTCATTTCTTTTATATATACAATTGACTTATTGTGTCAGAATTTTGTTTTAAGTTTTATTAAACTCGGATGACTATATCATAACAACTTGAACAACTGAACAAACTTAACTTCTCAATTTGTTAATATTTTTAAAAAATTGTTTTAAATAGCTGCAAGGGTACATAAACTTCGACTTGCCAAAATTTAATTTCTCTTATGTTTATACCCCTGCAGAGGGTATTAAAATTTCAGTCAGAAGTTTGCAACGCAGTGAATTAGACATTTCCGACCCTGTAAGGTATATATATTCTTGATCAGCATCACTAGGAGAGTCGATCTAGCCATGTCCGTCTGTCCGTCCGTCTGTCCGTCCGTTTCTACGCAAACTAGTCTCCCTATCTGCATGAAACTTTCCCAAAAGTTGTCTTTCTTTTGCAGGTAGTACATAAGTCGGATCGAGCCGGATCAGACGTCTATAGCATATAGCTCCCTTAGGAACATTCGAAAAAATAAATTTAGAAAATTATAACTTTGCCGATTTTAAATATTTTGTTAGTTCTTCAACATATAGTAATGGTTAAATATTTCAGAATTACGGTTTAAATTTCATCAAAATCGGACAACTATATCATATAGCTCCCATAGAAACAATAAATTTATATAAAATAACAATCTAATAATTGAGCTGCAAATCATCATTGCTTCAATGTTTTTAGACATATACGCAAGTAAATCATAATTTTAAGGGTATATGAACTTCGGCTTGCCGAAGTTTGCTTTCTCTCTTGCTTTAGTTGTATTAAAGATTGTTTAATTTTTGAAATAGCTGCCAAGGCTTTTATACTTCGGCTTTTACTGTTTTTCCTGAAAACAATTTCAAAATTGAAGGCTTGAAGTGATAGTTTTGAGTGTATATTTGTCTAGCCCTAGGTCATAAATACAATTGTAAATCTACCTTCATAATTTTGAGATCTGCAATGAACAGAGCTATGGCGCCTTATGACATAATTTGCCTGATGGTCGGGCGAGTAATCTACTTTTCAGAGATATTTACCTGTTCTTTTTGCTACCTGTGGTACCTTGGTGATACTGTTTGGAAATAAAGAGGAACTTTACTTTAACTGGAACTCAGTTGAGTGTGAAAGTGTTGGGCTACATTTTCTTAAATTAACTACAACTGCCGTTGCTCTGCTCGAAAGCATTTTGTTTGGCAGATATATGCTTATTTTTGGGTTGAAATTCGTCCCTTTTCCTTCAATTCCTCACAGCTTGAATTCTCGACCTGTCTATATTCTATGACATGGTATTTCTTAGGTAAATTCGTTTTATTATTATTTATTGCCTAATGTCAAACATTTTTCTTGGGAAGCTGCACTTTCCACTTAAATTAGTCTGGCTCTGTTCAATCATTTTATTCAAACTATTTGCACAAATTCAATAATACTAAATCACCTTTGTCCCTCCCCATTTGCAAATGAAAAATGAAGTTTTTATTTTAAAACCACAGTAGTCTGTTTAAATCTTTTTCTGTTAATTTCTCTCCTTTGTTTTAAATTCTGGTTAATTTTTCAAAAAGTATTTGGTTTTATTATTTTTAATTCAAAGAAATTTTGGAGCGCTTTTTTCAAATCTAATTTTTGTTATGGCGAATTTGACCATAATTATCGGATAGAAGTGTCTTTCACTCCAAGCTTTTAATTAAGGTAATAATAGTATTAACAAGAAGGAAGCAAACTTCGGCAAGCCGAAGTTCATATACCCTTGCAGCTATTTCAAAAACTAAATACTCTTGAAAACGTTTAAATTTGCGTGTATGTTTAAAAACATTGAAGCTATTATGATTTGCAGCTTAATTTTGATAGTTCCTATGGCAGCTATACGATTGTTCCTATGGGAGCTATATGCTATAGTCGTCCGATTTTGTTGAAATTGAAACCGTAACTCTGAAATATTTAACCATTACTATATCTCGAAGAACTAAAAAAAAATAAAAAAACAGCAAAGTTATAATTTTTATACCCTTGCAGAGGGTATTATAATTTCAGTCAGAAGTTTGCAACGCAGTGAAGGAGACGTTTCCGACGCTATAAAGTATATATATTCTTGATCAGCATCACTAGTAGAGTCGATCTAGCCATGTCCGTCTGTCCGTCTGTCCGTCCGTTTATATGCAAACTAGTCTCTCAGTTTTAAAGCTATCTGCATGAAACTTTCCCAAAGTTGTCTTTCTATTGCAGGTAGTATGTAAGTCGGAACGAGCCGGATCGGACGACTATAGCATATAGCCCCCATAGGAACAATCGGAAAAATAAATGAAAAAAAAATTATAACTTTGCTGTTTTTTAATTTTTTGTTTAGTCTCCTTCGCGTTGAAAACTTCTGACTAAAATTATAACACCCTCTGCAAGGGTATAAAAAAGTAATTTTAACTAATTTAAAATTGTGTATATATGACCATATTTATGAAAATCTACTGCGGATTCTGTATATACATTTTCCAATAACTTTTGTTGGGGGCAGCGCAATGGGGGCTGAGTAATATTTTTAAAACTGGGCTGTGCCGTTTATTCATTTCTTGTTTCTCCATTTCCTCCCGCCCCGCGAGTGCACATGTGTTCCCATCTTATAAACATATCCTTTTAAGAGTCCATCAACCAACAACTGCAAACCTACAGTGTGCCTAACTCCGTCTTCTGTCTCGCTCAGACATGTTGGCCTGGTAAATTTTTTACGAGCCGCAATCAGTAAATGTGTCACGTAATCAAACATGAAAATGCACAAAAATACATTTTGTATAAACACATGCTTAAATTAAAGAGTGATATTTATATTTAAGGCACACGACAATCCATTGCAAGCCCAAGAGCCAAAAAAAATCATACACGCCAACACATTTATCATTTTTATACTGCTGACAGCTTTAACAAAGAAAGGGATTTAAAACTTCCTTAAATTTTGAGGACATGAGAAGTTTTGTAAAAATATTCACAAAATAAAATAAATAACATAATAATAACAGCTACTCCTAGAAACACATATTTTTGAAAATGTTACGGGGTTTATGCAATCAAACTGGTGTAATTCTGACTAATTTCAGATTTTTGGTTAGTTAATTAGTTTTTAGGACTGCTCTAGGTCACTAGGCATCACAAGAGGCCCTTGCTGCACTTTTCAACCACAGCCAACCTAACATAGTTAAATTTGTATTTTAAATAAGTTTGTAAGTTTATTGTCTAAAATATTGAAAAACAATTACAGCTTACAGACTCCTACTTCATTATTATCAAGTCCCATCCGCTTCAGTGGTTTGATTCCTACCTGAGGCAGAGACAAGTGAACACCTGGTCAAGACTGCAGTCCGAACACTTAACTGCTGAGTGTTTACTACTTAGCCAGCTCTCACACTGAGTTGGTTACTTACAAATGACTTTTGTATCGATAGGCAAAGGACAATGGAAATTAAATCGCATTCGTTGCGGCGCAGGACAGGAAACGGAAACGTGTAAAAAACAAAGTGGCATTCAGTGGAGACATCCTGCGGTGTCTTTGTGCCGCTTGAAGTGAATCCAGACACATGAATGAACCGAAAAATTACCTTCACCAGAATACATTTCCACTCGTTGTTCATTCTAAGTTTTATCTCATGCTGGGATATCTTTCATCTGCCAGCCGCTTGGTCTTCCTATTCCTCAGTCTATTAAGAAGCCAAAAGATACTTAGTGGCTTTTACCTTAATCTGCTACGAAAATAGCACCTTGTTTACAGCTTAAGGCCAGATTGTTCCTTTGAAAGCTAAGATTCCGATGATGATTAAACTTAAGTTTGTCCTATTCAATTCGATAGGAAGCACGTAAGAAGATGAAGAAATTTTGCTTTAGACTGTAAAATCTTCTGTCTGTAATGAAGGCAAAATCGCGCATAAATCCAAATCAAAGGCGATTTATTAAAATCCAAGGCGATTTACTATATTTTGCAGAGGGTACAATTATTTCAGTCAGAAGTTTGCAACGCAGTGAAGAAGACAATTCCGACCCTATAAAGTACCTATATTCTTGACCAGCATCACAACGATCTAGACACACCATCTGTTCTCTTTCTGTTGTAGGTAGTATACAAGTCGGAACGAGACGAATCGGACTACTATAGCTTATAGCTCCCATAGGAACAATCGGAAAACAAGAAAGGAAGCAAACTTCGGCAAGCCGAAGTTCATATACCCTTGCAGCTATTGCAAACCGTAATTCTAAAATATTTAACCATTACTATATGTCGAAGAACTAAAAAAAAATTAAAAAAACAGCAAAGTTATAATTTTATTTTATTTATTTTTCGATTGTTCCTATGGGAGCTATATGCTATAGTCGTCCGATCTGGCTCGTTCCGACTTATATACTACCTGCAATAGAAAGACAACTTTTGGGAAAGTTTCATTCAGATAGCTTTAAAACTGAGAGACTAGTTTGCGTAGAAACGGACGGACAGACGGACAGACTGACAGACGGACAGACGGACATGGCTAGATCGACTCGCCTAGTGATACTGATCAAGAATATATATACTTTATAGGGTCGGAGATGTCTCCTTCACTGCGTTGCAAACTTCTGACTGAAATTATAATACCCTCTGCAAGGGTAAAAAAATAAGAAAAAATAATAACTTTGGTGTTTTTTCATATTTTTTTAAGTTTTCCGACATAAAGTAATGCTTAAATATTTCAGAAATACGGTTTAAATTTCATCATCAAAAAATTCAAAAAAATTTAACCTTTTTTATTTTGTAATTTTTTTTTTTAATTCTTTTTGATTAATTAATTATTTGACAGTCCAGAATTACGCTCTTAATTTTATTAAAATCGGAAAACGATATCATATAGCTGCCATAGGAACTATCAAATAATTGAGCTGCAAATCATCATAGCTGCAATGTAAACATAAACGCTAGTCAATCATAATTTCAATGTTTTCTAGAATATTTCATTTTTGCAATAGCTGCAAGGGTATATGAACTTCGGCATGCCGAAGTTTGCTTCCTTTCTTGTTTTTTTTTGTTCTTCGAGATATAGTTTGAATTATTATTATTATACTATTATTATTATTATACTTAAATTTAAATTTGTTTAAACTTTAATAATTCAGAACTACGCTTTAAATTTTGTTCAAATCGCAGTAGATAATTTCTTCCAATAGGTTTTTGTTGTATCAAAATACCCTATTCTAAAAATTTGGACCAAAGTTTATTGAACGAGACATGCATTTATATGTAAATAAATTTTTCTGTAGTAATAAAACTTATTTAAAAGCTTTAATATAAATTATTTATCATAGAGAAGATAAAATGTTTAGCAACTCAACAAACACAATGTGTTTACTTAGCTGCAAGCCCGACAGATTAAATTGTGATAAGATTTGATTCATGGCGACCCCCAGCAACTCCGACATCGTCTTCCTTTCCAACAACGCATGCAAAGACAATTATCATGATCCAATTGCAAATAAATACCTAAAATCATAAACAACATTAGGCAACCAACACAAAGGCGTTCATTTTGCGTGATTTGCCTTTTGTATCAATCAGATAAGACTCCATTTCCTGTGAAACAAGAGCTTGACAAAGGGTTCAATATTAGTAATAATGTCAGCTTTGAATATAGTAGGGAAAATATCCCGCGTCTAAAGTTTATAAAATAATAGCGTTTTCAGTCAATTTTTGTTTTAAGGTTCTTACAAAAACTTGACCATTAAAAACCAAAAATGTTAGCTAAATGGGACGTATCTATCTTTAAATATCTTGACGTTTAAAAACGACGTCAAATTTATTGGAAGGCTTCAGCGATTTTAAAATAAGAAACTCAGCGTTATAAACAAATTTGAGTACTACGTACAAATATAAATTTGGGAAACCCTTAAAACATATAATATTAACGAGCAGGCTGTGATTTGTTTATTATCTTCGCGTTTCGATGTTGTGTATTTTCCATGTGGTAAACATAAATAAGCGGAAATTGATGAAAGTGATTTTGATGATTATGCATCGGCAATATCAAAACTCAATTGTTTTAAAAGAATAAATGTAATTTTTATCATTCGAACAAGAAAGGAAGCAAGCTCAATTGCCCTTTCAGCTTTTTTTTTATATTTTTCGGAGTGTTCCAATGGCAGCTATTTAATGGAGTCGACCGACTACGAAGGCTATACGATATAGTCGTCCGATCCGACCCGTTCCGAATTAAATATACTACGTGGAGCATAAAGCCTTTTGAGAATGTTTTATTAAGATAGCTTTTAAGCTGAGAGACAAGTTTGCGTTGAAACGGACGGACAGGCTTATGCGCCTTTTCTGAAGAATATAGTTTATTTGGTCGGAAATGTCTCCATCACATATTAAATTCAGCCACGAATTTGGAAGGCTGAGAGAAACGGGTATTTCGGCAGGGGTCTACTGTTCTTCCGTTAACATCTGCAAATGGCTCTAAAGCCGTTTGCAGCCAAAAAGTTATTGTCTTCACAAAACTAAGAAAAAATATTTGTATATTTGTTTTCTACGCTAAAGAACGTTATATTATTAATAAAATGAGTTATCGACAAGCGGCTTAAAATAACTTTATATAAAAGATAAAAAACACATGAAAACAGGTAAAAAACGAAATATATTTCCACTATAACAAACTAGTTTTCCAAACTGGTGTTTGGAGGGTGGGAAGGTTAATTTTAAGAAATATTTGAACAAAATAATTAATTTTTTACGTCGAGATAAAGCAACTTTCCAATGAAGTTCTCTCAAATCATTTAAAAAAAGAGGAGCACGTGCGAATCACCACCAGTTATCTTCAGCTATATAAGCAGTTAGTCCTCCAATATTCCAAAACCACAAAAAGTCGACAATACCGAGCATACGTTTTCTCTATTCAAGTGATTGGACAGATCCAATTAATTAACCGACCCCCTACTTTTCTTTGATGAAATTAAAGCTTTTATCCTCGTAAATGGCAGAAGTACAGAAAGGTCAAAAATTGGTGCTAATCAGTTAATTGCCTGATTCGAGGCGTGTATATCTGCTAGAGTTAGAGCGGGTCAACTTAAATTGTGTAAACAATCACAAATCACAGAAATCACGCGACCGTAAATTCCGATAAGACGTGAATGGAAAGCGTTGGCAGGCCTTAGAGTGTGGCTGTTTTAGTCGTCCGGGCAAATTGGGCAAATGCTCAATCGATTGGGAATTTCGCGATTCCCCAACTCGGCTCCCACGACTGTCTCCTGCAAGCTGTGTTTTTATGGCTGTGTGCGGTTTCTGATTCACGTTTGGCTAATTTCTCCGCATTCATTTTCTTGACTCGTTGTTTTGCGATTTTCCATTGTATCGGGTCGCCCCACACGCCCCTCTTTGGTTTCAATCAATTAGATTGAAAGTGAAAACTTGAAAGTGTGAGTGAAAATGATTTGCAATCAAACCTCTTTGAATAGAGCATTCATTTTGATTAGGTCTAATGAGGCGGGCGTCTGTCGATATCTGTAATTGCTGTGTCTGCTTATGCAATTCTCATCACAAGAGTGTGCCTCCGCCCCTTTCCTCCCGCTGCCATTTTTTCATTTTCCCATTTTCCCATTCGGGCACCCGCACAGAAGGAAAATTAATTTCAAATTTGTTTCTGCCCAAAAATTATTATCAAAAAACTCAGCAGACCAAAAAATGAAGGGGGCTTCTGCTTCTGTTTCTCAGATGTGCACCACATGAGTCCGAGAGATGGTGATTACACTTCCCCAAAATGCGGTTGTTATATTTTTGTATAAACGCTTGCGAAATACAATTTCTTAGTGATTTATTTGAATAATTAAATAAATTATTAAAAATTACGTTATTCTAAATGAACTGGACAGTAAACTTAAAAGCATCATATATAAAGGTTTTCACTTTCCATTCATTTTATTTTCTCTATTGTTATGTCTGTTTAAACCAAGTAGCACTTGTTCTGATTAACCCCTAGATGAAAGCCCAAATAATTATAAATTTATGTGTAACCAGCTGTCGCTCTCTGCCCTTTTATTTTCATTGTTTTTCCCTTTCCTGCTTCTCTTTATATAATTATATGCTGTTTGCATTGGTTATAATTGTGCTGCTTTTGATGTTGTGGTCAACCCATATTTGGATGCATAAATTCAAGTTGTTTTATATCAAATATATGGGACAAAAATACATTGAGCAAAAACTAAAACCAAATTTTAACAATAGAGGAAGCAAACTACGGCAAGCCAAAGTTCGTATACTCTTGCAGCTATTGCAAAAATTAAATATTCTTGAAAACATTCAAATTATGATTTACTTGCGTATATTTTGAAAAACATAGAAACTATGATGAGTTCCTATGGCAGCTATATAATATTGTTTAACGATTATAATAAAATTAAAACCCTGGTTCTGAACTGTCAAATTATTATTAAGTCAAAAAGAATTTTAAAAAAATTACAAAATAGAAAAGTAACATTAAATAAAAAAGTTGTATACCCTTGCAGATTATTATAATTTCAGTCAGAAGTTTGCAACGCAGTGAAGGAGACGTTTCCGACCGCATAAAGTATATAGGTATATTTTTGATCAGCATCACTAAGATATTCGATCTAGCCATGTCCGTCCGTCCGTCCGTCCGTCCGTCTGTCCGTCCGTTTCTACGCAACCTAGTCTCTCAGTTTAAAGACATCTGCATGAAACTTTCCTAAAAACTGTCTTTCTCTTGTCGGATCGAGCCGGATCGGACGACTATAGCATTTAGTTCCCATAAGAACAATCGGGAAAAATAAATAAGTTCTTCGACATATAGTAATGTTTAACTATTTCAGAATTACGGTTTAAATTTCATGAAAATCGGACGACTATAACATAAAGCTCCCATGGGAACAATAAAAATATTAAAAAAATTTTTTAAATAAATGTAACTTTTCTGTTTTGTAATTTTTTTTTTAAATTCTTATAATAAATGTAACTTTTCTGTTTTGTAATTTTTTTTTTAATTCTTTTGACCTTTTATAGTTTGGCAGTTCAAAATTTTTATTTTATTAAAATCGGGAAACGATATCATATTGCTTCCATAGGAACTATCGAATAATTGAGCTGCAAATCATCATAGCTTCAATGTTTTCAAGAATATTTAATTTTTGCAATAGTTGCAAGGGTATATGAACATCGGCATGCCGAAGTCTGCTTCCATTCTTGTTTTTTAATGTTTTTATTTAGCATTACTGAATGTCGAAGATCTAAAAAAGAATTAATAACAAAAAAGAATTTAAAACTGAGAGACTAGTTTGCGTAGAAACAAACGGACAGACGGACAAACTGACAAACGGACGGACAGACGGGCATGGCTAGATCGACTCTCCTAGTGATGCTGATCAAGAATATATACACTAAATAGGGTCGGAAATGTCTTCTTCACTGCGTTGCGAATTTTTGACTGAAAATATAATACCCTCTGCAAGGGTAGTAAAACCATAAAAGGCGGATAAAAAACAACAAATCGGGATGAAATTATATATGGGCTGTTCCTGGGCTTGGTTGACTTTTTCCTGGAAGTGCCAAAATACATTTTCTAACATTTACAGTGCTTTTCTTTGTTGATTAAGCTTAAACAATTTAAGAAACAAAAATTAAATTAATATTGCTGAAAAAATAACAATTTAAAATAAATATTAATTTAAAAAAAATAATATAATAAATTATATTATTATTATTTATATTATTTATTAACCTGTAAATAAATTCATGAATCGAGTATTTAATTTTCTTGCTAAGCTAAAGGTCATGGTTTACTACATTTCTATAGCACAACTTTTCAATAACTTACATTATACACATTAACTGAATAGTGATCAATGTTTGTTTCAAGATCCAGAAGTACGGTTACTCCCGACTGCAAAGCTTCTCATTAAGCGCATATATAGAAGTTCTGCCGTTTGTATATCCTCTCCTGAGATAGCTAAAGAGTCTAATGTGACTTTCAGGCGAAATCAGTTAGTCCGATCATAGTCGAAATCTCGACGCTCACTGGACTGTTGACCCCAATCAAGTATAAATATATACTTTATAGGGTCGGAAACGCTTCCTTCTACCTGTTACATACTTATCACACGAATACAATATACCCTTTACTCTACGAGTAACGGGTATCGGTTGTCAAATTTTGTTTTTAATATGCTTTGAAAAGTTTAACTAAATTTTTCTTCACGTAAAACTATTACTACATTTTTTAGATCAATATTGCTCCGTTCTTAGAGTGACCATATTTGGGGAGCTTTTCTGAGTTGCTGAAAAGTTGTTGGCTCAACCACTTTTCCCTGTATAGGAATTTTATAGTCAGAAAACGCGACAGCAGCGTCTCTTATTGTTGAGGCCTATTAAAATACTACGTAGTTTTCAGAGTGTTGCTTGTGGATTGCTTAAGTATGTTAAAAGTAACCCTTAAAGAATAACTAATCAGCTAACCTTATTATTTGGGTCCAATTTGATTACTAGTTTTTTAGATGAGGCAACCTATAATTAGTGTGACTATTTCTGTTGATCCTGGAGGGCTGAGATGAAGGTCTTAAAAATACTAAGTACTCGCATATCTTATGATGCAAATATTAATCTTAAATAATACGTGTTTTACTTATTTTTTGCCATTTACTAGTTGTTGTTGGGGTTTCTTTATTCTTTGTTGCTAAGCGAAAGCAAAAATGGTTCGATTTACACAGAGGCCAACCTTACCCCATACTAGGACCGACTATTTAAAACCTTTCAATAAAGTTTAGTAGTTACGAGAAATTCGTTCAGAATCTTAAAAAAGCCGTCATAAGATTGGTTGAGTTATAACCGCGTGGATATCGTTAAGCAAAAGAATGCCTATTGAATTTTAATAACAATGCAAAAAGGCAATGTGCACAAAACTGGTTAAAGACAATCCACCTAACTCTAGAAGAAACCCATTACTTTTGAAAAACATGTTGAAACGTTAACAAAACCATATTTTCTAAGGCAGAACTCAAGTAATCCAATTATTGTTCGAATCCATTAATATTTGAAAGGCTTACTAAGAATGGTTCAACAAGGCAGAAACTTAAGTCTGTCCAAACTTTGTAGCCTCATTTTTCGGTTTATTTTAATTTGAAGTCGAAGTTCATTCATAGCCAGCATTGCCAATTTGTCAGTTATCTACTCAATCGAAAACTCAAGATGTGTTAGCATGTGAGTTGATATCTCAATATTGATCAATGCTCCAACGACCGAGAACAAACGCGAACAGAGGCAAAACTTACGATCGGCGGAAGAGGCAAAGGGAAATGTGAATAAACCTATTTACATAAATACGATGAATGAACTCGGTAATGATGCCCTACAAATGGATTAACCGGCGGTGCCCCGATCAATGGAGCTCTTGCGTGGTTTTGTTTTTATGCTGTTCAATGCCGGCTCGCACCCAAGCCATGGTATCTGCGGCTGTCGGCACTCGTCTTGTCGCCAACCTTACTCGGACTTCATTGATAAAACTTGTTAGAGCTGTCGCTTCCTCTTTGTAAGTGATTTTTTCTCTCCCAGTCTCTGTGGCACTTTCGAGGCAGTTTTTTACGCAAATCTGGTCGACCGGATCTGGTCGGCTGGTCTTTTGGCCAGTTGGTCTCTCACCAGGTTTCGATGTCATGTGACCGCAGAAGCCCAGTACACTCTTTAGCGGAAGTTGATATGGGAAATGGATTTCAGTATCACAAACTTTGTACGCACTTCCCTCACAGTTGCCCAGATTGTTGATTTTAGCTGACGGTGTGGACTCTTCTTTTGACCATTGCGAAGTTGTACTTGGCCTCGTAATTATACACATACGATGCTTGTTCTTGGTTTTAAATGTTTATAAATTAATTATTATGACTCCATAAAAATCCTTAAGCAGTAAGAGTGTAGAACTCAGAATACTTGGTACGCGGTAATCAACCTTTTCGTGGTCTGCTTTATATATTAATAGAGCAAAAGATTTTAAAAAAAGACTTAAAGATAAACATTGTACACTTTACTGTATCCTTTTTATTTTATTTTCCTTTTGAAACGAAGGGACGTAAGTATATTGTGTTTGTTGAAAATTATGTAGAAGGCGCAGTATAGCGGTATTTATTCTTGTTCAGGACCAATAGCAGAGTCGATTTAGAGTCGACGAGTCGCCAGTTTATCCGTTCGTATCAACGTCGATGTGTCTGCCCATTAAAGCCAGGGATTCAGATATTTCAAACGCCCCTAAATGGCGAGACTCTGTCATATCTTTTGAAGTCTATAAGTTTATGGAGCCACGCCCATGCTTACGCCCACAAGTCGTGAAAGAATGTACTGTCACTCTGAGACATGTTAGACTCCGTGTTTGGGACATATCAATAGGTTGACACAAAATCATTTTCAAAATCAGCTATCGTTCTATCGTTCCTCTGCCGCCGCTCTGCCGCTGTTCAGCCGCTGCTCTGCCGGGAATCGGCTCAGTAGAGAGACAAAGCGAAAGAACTGTTAGAAGGGGGAGGGGGTGCTGCATGCACCCAGCTTCTAGTGTTGCCCGAAATGAGACAAATGTGTACCTATACATAAAAGGCTTGTACTCTTGTATATTTTAACGCGAATTTTGAAAACAGCTCGTTTTTTTGCAATTTTATTAATGCCCATGCTAATAGTTGGAATACATAAGTGCATACATATGTTAAATACCAGAGATTATAATAT
Source organism: Drosophila gunungcola (assembly GCF_025200985.1). Lineage (NCBI taxonomy): Eukaryota > Metazoa > Arthropoda > Insecta > Diptera > Drosophilidae > Drosophila > Drosophila gunungcola. The sequence goes on from NW_026453162.1 coordinate 3,599,963, forward strand.
ATGTGTGTGTGTCTTCCTTGTGTGTGGGTGCGCAGGCTGTGGTTAGATTTGGCTGCTGCTGATGCTGCCGCTCCTTAAAAATGGGACATTCGCATCCTCTGACTAAGCCGCAAGGGTATCGGGCTGGACGTCGTCCATCTTGAGGGGAGCAGCTCCTGGGGCCGGACCCATTGGTTCCGCGTTCGCGGAGTAGGCCACGATTTTGGCATCACCTCCGGCGGCCTGAGGTCCCTTTGATCCCAGCGGAGAAGGTGCCGGCAAGGGATTGGGATTGGCCACTGGCCCCGGGCTGGGACTCGGACCTGGGTCGGCTACCGGACTGGCCACGGGCTCCGGATCCGCTTTTGGGCTGGGATCGGCAGCTGGACTCTGGTCTGGAACTGGCTCTGGCAGTGGAGAGCCGTAGGCGCTGTGCAGCACCACAAACGTTGCCACTAACAGAATTACGGCGGCTACTTTTAGTTTGTCAAGTGTTGGCGGTATCGAGAGGAGTACTTACCACTGGCGAATGCGAAAACGGTTAGGAGTTTCATGGTCCTCGAACTGAACTGTAGGCTGCTGGCTCCAGGCCAGCTTTTATAGGTCGGCAGCCACTGGGACCAGGTACAGCAATCAAACCGCAATGATAATCAATTAGACCCATTGCTCGCCAGGCCCACTGATATGCAGGCATAACGCATTACTTTATGGCTGGAACGACTCGGTCCTAGACATATAATATAGTTGTTCGACCCGGCTCGCTGCGACTTATCTTCTACCGGCAACAAATAGAAAACTTTTCGGAAAGTTTCATGCAGATAGCTTCAAAACTGAGAGATTAGTTTGCATTGAAACGGACGGACATGGCTATAACGAATTGTCAGGTGATGCTGATCACGAACAAATATACTTAATGTGGTGGGAAATGTGACCTTCACTGAGCTGCAAACATTTGGGTGAAGTTGTAATACCAGGTAAGGGTATACAAATCTTAAACAGTTTGGAGCAACAAGCCGTGCTTTATATACCCTTGCAGCTATTAAAATATAAAATATTTCTATTATTGATTTGTATCCGAATTGGAGGGTGGGACCAGATCCCTCTGATGCATGATTTAACAGATTTTAGACTAAAATCCAACGAAGTTCATAAAATATAACAAGTTTTTCATTGGTTGTACTATCTTCTCAGTTGTTGTGGTTTTAAACGTTTCTCGGTACTTCGTTCATTTTAGAGCTTAACGGAAATTGAGTTAAAAGAAATAAACATTTTTGTAGATTACTCGTGGTATGGCTTCCCAACTTTGCTTTTAAAAAGTCACTTTGTCTACTGCCATTTGCTTATGGAGCGCATTTCTCAAAAACAGGGGGGTTGAGCGAAACTGACACCCTCGTGCTGCTAATCTTTTGATTTATTATTTTGCTTTAGTAGTGACAAACAAGCACTACATTTTGCAAGCAGAGGGCTTTTTGATTATTTCGGGATGTTTAATCTATCGTTTGACTGATTCGTTATAAATAACACAAAATGAGCTGATGTACAAGCCATTTTCTGACTTATATGTTCTAAATTTTAATGTATTTCAACTCTTTCGTTTTACGTCTCAATTTTAAACTTTTATAATGTGTATTTTTTAAATAGCGTTACATCAAAAACACGGGAATAGGCTAGTTTATTAAAACAATTGGCCAATTCAATAATATTTGAATACATTTCTTTTTTTTCATATGTCCCCAGATATTTTATATGGAGTTCTGTGGGTTGAAGCCTTCTTTATCCATGGGTATTCGTTGTTTTTTTCCTCAGCTGATCCATATATTCTATTTTCATCAAGGCTCAGAATGGCAATGGCAAACACTAAAGGGTTGTACAAAATGTAGTTTAAAAGCCTTCTAATAAGTTTGTTAATTTGTTTCACTGTACACTTACCCATTCCGGCAAGAAGTTGCGTTAAGTGCATTGTGATTGTGCAGTTGCCTTGCAATAATGAATGACTTGAATGGTTGGCAGTTTATAACGCATTTTTAACTCGTCAATATGCGCATTTGGGCACAGAATCAATTAACAACACAACAAACTTCGCAGATCGTAAATATACAATAATTGCTTTGATTCGCGAGAACACTTTCATTGACAAGTGCTCACTTTTCTACTCTGGCTTTTGAATAATAATTTCCCTTTCTGGGAAGTAGGGGTTTTTTCGAACTATATAATTAAAGCGCAAATTTTTAAAATACGATGAGCTTAAAGTTACAAAGCATACGAGTGACTATTTTATTTTTATTCTTTTTGCATTAAAAAAAGAACAAAAAAGGAAGCAAACTTCGGCAAGTTAAAGTTTATATGCCCTGGCAGCTATTGCAAAAATAAAACATCTCTAAAACATTTAAATTTCGAATTATATGAGTACCCGTTAAAACCCATTGATGCTATAATGATTTTCACCCCAATTATTCGATCGTTCCTATGGAAGCTCCTATTATCATATATTTGAATAAAATTATTAAAACATTTATATGTCAAAAAAAATTATCGGATCGGACGACTATAGCATATAGCTCCCATAGGAAAAATTGGAAAAATAAATTAAAATCGGACGACTATAACTTAAGGCTCCCATGGGAACAATAAAAATATTAAAACATTTTTTTTTAATTTAACTTTTTAATTTTGTTATTTTTTTTTTTAAACTCTTTAAAATTAATTAATAATTTGACAGTTCAGAATTACGCTTTTAATTTTATTAAAATCGGAAAACGATATCATATGGCTTCCATAGGAACTATCAAATAAGCTTCATATAGCTTCAATGTAAACATACACGCAAGTCAATCATAATGTTATTGTTTTCAAGAATATTTAATTATTGCAATAGCTGCAAGGGTATATGAACTTCGGCTTGCCGAAGTTTGCTTCCTTTCTTGTTTTTTTTATTATTCCGAGCCATATGATTTAGTAGTCCGATTTGATTCAAATTTAAAACGTAATTCCAAAATAATAAACCATTACTAAATATTGGTAAACAACACAAAAAATATTAAATAGCAAAGCTATCATTTTTCTTCATTTTTTTCCCGATTGTTTCTATTGGAGCTATATGCAATTCTTGTCCGATCCGGCTTGTTTCGACTTGTATTCTATCTGCAACTTTTAGGAAGCTTTAAGCAGATAGCTTTACAAATGCGAAACTAGTTTGCGTAGAAACGGACGGACAGATTCATTGTGACGCTGACTAAGAATATATATAATTTATATGGTCGGAAATGTCTCCTTCATTCTAAATGAAATTACAATATCCTCTGCAAGGGTATAAAAAATCACTCATAATCGCCTTGAAAGTTTAATTGACTTAGGCTTTCTTAGTTAATTTTTGATAAAATCAAACGGATTTAAGTAGATAGTTTTTGATTCATTCTATTATATAGTCGGAAACGGAATGTTTTGTTAAATTGAAAATATATTATATTTAGACGCGTTACACGTAGAGTAAAAGGGTGTATTGTATTTGTAGAAAAGTAGGTAACAGGTAGATGGAAGCGTTTCCGGTCATATAAAGTATATATTTTGTTGATCAGGATAACAGCCGAGTTCATGATTTAAGTTTGTCTGTCCGTCCGTATAGATCTCGGAAACTATAAAAGCTAGACGCTTGGGATTTGAAATACAGATTCTAGTTAAGCCTACGCAGCGCATGTTTATTTCAAAACGTGGCCACTCCCACTTTATCTCCCAAATAAGTGTTTTGCGGTCATACTTATCGGTTGGCACTAAAATGTTCAAACCCAGTGTTGCCAATGCAGCTCCACAGATGGCGACACCTAAGCCCCGATTCTTTTGTGGCGGAATATTTAGTTTGAAATTTGTTGGCTGAGTAACGAATATCTAATAGTCGGATAACTCGACTTGAGCTTTATTTTTTGTTGTTGCTCAAAGAAGAGTTATACCGTTTTTTTTCTTCACTTATGGTAACAGTTTAAAAATTAAAAAAAAATTTTATATATATTTTTATATAATAATTATATTAGTTTAATGGAAATTGTCTGTTGCTTACTAAACCTACTTAAGGATAAATTAAGAGACAGCTTAAATAGTTAAAAAAAAATGTCAACTGTTACAAATTTGAAATGTTTCAGCATTAAATTTTTTAAATCGCATTACACATTTCATTACCCTCACAATACGATTGATTTTTTTCAGAGTAGTTAGAAAACTGAACGTCGTTATGAAAATCCAGTTCATAATTGGTATGTTATTAGCCATCATAAATACATGTATTAAGTTAATTATTTTTCGTTTTCTTCAAGTCTCAATTTTATTTGGGATAAGCTTTGCAGAAGATGAATGCCTAGCTTGTGATTGGAAAAGTGAAATTCATTGTGGAACGGTTTCTAATGGCACTTGTGTCTTTACTGCATTAAACCGATGCCAAGTTGAACGTGTTTCTTGCCTTCGGGAGCAAAAAGGATTGCCACGTAAGAAAAATTAACTAAGAGGCTTAAAGCTATTTGTTTGTGAAATAATTAAGATTTATTCATCTTCACAGCATTTACCCAAATTGAGAAAGGAAAATGCCCAAAGGGAAAACCAAAGTGCATCAAACCTTGAACTACATTTAAATAACTACCTCACTCTGTAGATACTTTATTAAGCTTATAAATTACTAACTGCGTACTGTATTTTCTAGTGTGCGTGGTGTACTTTTCGTTGTTTTCATACCCTTGCAGAGGGAATTCCAAATTCAGTCAGAAGTTTTCAACGCAGTGGAGGAGACATTTCCCACCCTATAAAGTATATAATCTTGATCCGCAGCACTTGGAGTCGATCTAGTCATGACCGTAGGTCCAGCCATCCATCCGTCCGTCCGTTTGTCTTTCTGTTGCACATAGTAAATAAATCGGAACGAGCCGGATCGGAAGATACTATCTTATAACTCCCATAGGAACAAACGGTAAAAAAAACCAAAAAATTAAAAATAATATACAGTTATGGTTGATTAGTTTAAAATTACGAATTAATCATATAGCATCAATGGAAACAATCGGAATACAACACAAATAATGAAAAGAAAAATTGTAACTTTTCTAATTTTCTTTTTTTTAATTCTTTTGTACATGGTTTAATGATTTATTATTTCTGAGTTATGTTTTTAATTTTATTAAAACCCCACAACGATTTAGCTGCTGGATGACTTGTCGAAGTCTGCTTGCATTCTTGTTATTAACTTAAAAGTCCGTAACATAAAATTTGATTACTTAAAAAAGTCAAACCAACTTTAAAACCTCGAATTTTTCCAAATTAAAACTCAATAGATCGAACTGTTTTCATTTAAATTCTGGTTGGTGGTTGAAAAACAAAAATAAAAGCATATAAGTTTTAAAGCAGTCTTAGATCTTTCTTAATTACATTTGTTTAGTGAGCAGACTGACGTCCTGAGGTCTTTCAATTCTGACTTTAATTTTTTGTACTTCGCAATAAGCGTGTAAACTCTTTGCCTGAAGTTGCTGCAATCTTGAATTTGTTTTATCAGCTCGGATTGCAAATTTAGGTAAACCTTTCTCTGAAGAAATATAATGTTTTTGTAGCGGTTTGCCCTCTCGAAGCTTTTCATGCCAAATTCTTTTGAACTGATGTTTGATTCTCTGACCTGCAAAGTAGTATCTGAAAATCAGCAGGTATATCATAAAGGATTTAGAAATTTCAGAGCAAATGTTAATGGGCTAGTTACCAGCGAGACCTTTGAAGTCCTTCAGAACCGAAAGGAATTCGTCTTTTGCTTGCCTTTTCTCGCTGGAAACCAACTGCACACAAATATTCACTGAAGACACCGACAAATAGGTTAAAATACATTGATAAAACTCCCAAACAGAAACACAACCCAAAAAGTGTAAAAATAGGCTTAACTCGTTCCTAAAATGTAGGTCATTTTGTATTTTGGGTGTATGCTTCACATCAATGGTTTGCTTACCAAAAAGGCACAACACAGTGCATTTATACGATCCGTTCATCTTGGCACTGGGTGTATCTGATGAATATGCCGTTAGTCGTTCGGCTTATTATATTCACTACATTAAAACTTTGACTTTTAATCTGTTTCTTTTCGGAGGCTTATATATACATTCTATTCCGAATTTATTTGTATACCATATATTAACAAATAAAAAATAAAGCACTGAAAACAAAACCAAATAACCCTTTTTTTCAATATGCCTGTTAGGCACCAGGCTGAAAACCAATAATACATGTTGAAAATATACTTATTTTCAATCAATGATGATTAATGATGTGTACTTAGCTGGTGAAAAATTATGGTTTTTTTTCGGTAAAGTACTTATAATTTTAAAAGCGTTTTTTAGTTTTTAAAATAAAGAATTTTGTTTTGAAATCAAAAACTTTTTTGCAGTTAAGAATGATGAAAGGCTACAAAATTTAGAAAACTCATAACGGAAGTTATGAAAGCCTGAGCACGATTATAAAGTTTGTATCTACTAATCTATATAACCACACTAATGATCTTTTAACTATAATTATTACTCATTGCTTAGCGTATATTACAATACCTTGATTTTTGTTCATTTAAGATTATTTTATTACTTTTAACAATCAGGAAATTAAATAAAAACAAGAAAGGAAGCAAACTTCGGCAAGCCGAAGGTCATATACCCTTGCAGCTATTGCAAAAATAAAATATTCTTGAAAACCTTAAAATTATCATTTACTTGCGTATATATCTTAAACCATTGAAGCTATGATGATTTGCAGCTCAATTATTCGACAGTTCCTATGGCAGGAACTAAAAGCGTAATTCTGAACTGTCAAATACAATTAAAAAAAAAATACAAAATATAAAAGTTACGTTTAAACAAAATTTTTATTTTTATGTTATAGTCCAGCGATTTTGTTTAAATTTAAACCGTCATTGTGAAATATTTAACCATTATATGTCGAAGAACTAAAAAAAAATAAAAAACAGCAAAGTTATAATTTTTTTTATTTATTTTTCCGATTGTTCCAATGGGAGCTATATGCTATAGTTGTCCGATCCGGCTCGTTTCGACTTATATACTACTTGCAATAGAAAGACAACTTTTGGGAAAGATTCATGCAGATAACTTTAAAACTGAGAGACTAGTTTACGCAGAACTGGACGGACAGACGGACAGACGGACATGGCTAGATCGACTCTCCTAGTGATGCTGATCAAGAATATATATACTTTAAAGGGTCTTAAATGTCTCCTTCACTGCGTAGCAAACTTGTTACTGAAATTTTAATAACCTCTGCAAGGGTATAAAAAGATGTTATATATATGTTATGTGTTATATATATATATTCTTTATCTTTCAGACTTAATCTTTTTACGTTATATAAGAGAGCATCCTCACGCTGCTCTCTTTCGTCAAGACAAATAACTTTTCCAATATTTGTAAAGCTTTTACTGCTTTCCATGAGCCGGGTAGAGCTGCAGCTTTGTTCAAGAGCTATGCATTTCGTTTCCAAGTTTATTCAAGAAACTAGTCACACAATTTCCTCTACCACCTTCTCATTTTCTTGACAGAACTTCCCAATTCTTCCAAAGCAATGAAGATTTTTGTATGTCATTAATATACCGTTTGACTTGTATAAATTATGTGTAGTAAATGGAAATGCTTGAGAAATCTTAAGGGAATGTAAATAAATTAGTATTTGTTCAAGAAACAGTTATTGAGCATCGGAAAACAGTGAGCTTCAGTGAGTTTATTTAAAAATCTAGTTACATTGATTAATTGATATTAAATAGAGGCTAATTTTTTTAAGTCGAATTTAAAATGAAAGAGCTTAGTTCTTGCCGTGCGCCCATTGCTATTTTCGAATTACTTCTAAAATAGTTGTTTTAGTTTTAAAAACTGTGGCTACTCTACGCAGACTTGGTTTGCAACCATAAAGTATTATACCAAAATGCGGACATAATTATATATGTTATTCGATTTGGTATTCTGGATGATAAGTGAAATCGAAGACGTTAAGACCAGAGGTCAGCAAGTTATGAAGGCTAAGCGACATACATATATCGTTTCTCGAGATACTTTGACGCCTTTTTCCACTTGACCTGGCCAAGGCGAGGCCACCTGGCGACGATACGACCAAAAAGTCGACGGAAGTCCTCCCGTCCTTCCGTCCCTCCGTCCCTCCGCCCAAGCTCCTGTTCTTGTCTCTGAGCCAACTGCTGAGGCCACCTGTTTGGCTCTTCAAGCTGCCTTTCTTCAGCTGCCGAAAGTTTCGTTTTTTATTTGGTTTGCTTTAACGAGGTGTCTGTGTTGTTTCTGGCCCTTAAGCCGCTCGTGGCACTTGCCACTTGAGCAGACGCCGCAATCGGAAGTCCTTGTTTATGATATGGATACTGGTGCCTCGGCCAGCCGATATCAGCTGCCATGCTGCAGGAGGTTGATTTATGGCCACCAATTGCGGAGATATAGATAGGGGTAATATACGTTTAGGACGGTAATCGAAACTAGTCTGATTAGTAGAACGGAGAGATCGAATCAATCGAATCGATGTCCAATCATTTCGGTATTTCCAAAGCGGCTTTAACTGGCAACCCATTCTCACAAAGCACTCGAGCTGAGAATTCTGTCTCTGGGTGCCAGCAAATTGATTGATTGCATAAATGTTCTGGTCTAGTCTTACGCTTCTGCCTTTGTTTTTCCGGCTCTTTTCGTTTTTTTCTCGTGATTTACAGCTACTATTTATAGGAAATGTGCCTAGCACGCAAAAAGTTGGTTGAGAAGGGGCAGTGGGAATGGCAACCCACTTGACAGACTTCGCTGCCATCCGGAGCAGATGCAGATGCAGACGCAGATACAGATACAGAGTGTGTTCGAGGCGGCTCGGGCTCCAACATTTTTGTTTACAATTGGAGCACGTCTGTTTTGGCTGAGGCAGCTGCTGACCATTGGCCATTAACTTGCAGCCGGCTACGCTGAGTCTGCAATTAAAGCTGCCTGCTACAGGCTCAATCGACTTCGAGAGAATTTCAAAAGTTTCATTTCTAAAAATAAAGGGAACAAATTCAATGGCAATTGCTTCTAAATGTTCCACTGAGTTCTTCTGCAGTCCATCGCAGTTTTGTAGGTTTTACTGTATTTGAGCTGGGCAAACATTCCGTGTGTTAACCGCGCACCGACTTCTGTAACTGGAGCATATAGCTTCTCCGTCTTCATCTCGATACTCGACTCCCAGTTTTCTGCCGCTGATCTGGAGGGGAGCAAAGAACCCCCCAAATGGGCCAGTGTATACTTTTCACACGGTTGTGTGAAAAGCGTGCTATGATACCATTTTCATGTCCACACTGTTCCCGACAAGTGTTTAACCGTTGGGCTGAGGAATGCCATTTAGCAACAAGTTGTAATTTTTTACCCTGCAGTCGAGGCAAACTTTGATATTCTTAGGGCTTATTACAACAGGGTCAGTTAAGATCACTGAAAGGTCATTGATTTACTGACTTTGGTTTATTGCCACGATTTCACACCTTCAACAGTTTTTTTTATGCGAGTTGCTAGCTGCTTCAGTGTGTTTTAATTTGCTAAACGACGTCCTCTAATTAGGGTCTGATTCATGAATTCTTTATATATACTGCCCCGGGTCAGTTGCATAAGGTTCCGTGCTCAAGCTAATTAAATCACTCTTAAAAGGCAAACAAATAAAATTGGTTCCGCATTTTTTTTGTCCATATTTTTCACAACTCCGCAAATCCATCACCGACAGCACTCATCATCTTCATCTATCAAAATCTAATGAACTTAACTTTTCTCGTAAATTATCGAGCAAGCATATATATATATCGCTGTTGTCGGTTCGTTGATGATAATTTCACTTTCATTAATAATTTTTGAACTTTTTATTTTGCCATAATTAATTTTTCAACTTTTGCTTTTTGTCGTTGTTTCTGTTATGTTTGAACAAAGTAAATCGAGGCAGAAAACCCAACCACACAATCCAAGACATTGTCGGAATTGAATATTTCGTTTGACGCTTAAACTTTCTTTTTATTCGTCTGGATTTGGCCAAAGTTCAGGGCTTACATGTTAATTGTATTTAAAGTTGATGGTACATCGTTTCGCCTTTGGAGGAGCTAGAAAAGAAACGTCTAAAATTTATTCATATGGTTCACGGATTATATAAATGATCAGAAAAATCGATAGCTACTAAATACGTAAAAAATCATTATTAAATGGAAAAGTAATAAAAGCCGAGATAATTTTAAAAACACCTTCAAAATGTAGAGTACTGTGGTATACACGTAATCGAGAAAAAGTACTCTACCAGAAATTTTTATCATTGGCTTGGGGGTATTTCGACTGTAAGGTAGTGTAGAAGAGTTTATTACGTCATCAATTTTTTGTTGTCAAGAATAAATTAAGTTAATTTACAATAATCGAAAAAGACCATTGTGAAAAATATACAAAGGTAGGGTTTAATACTAAAAATAATAAAATCAAATTACACATTATTCGCAATAATATTCCATAATCTTCTTAAGAATCAGCAGTTTTCTGAACTACCCAGCTTTTTATGCTGAATTTTGTTATTTTATATTTAAAACAGGAAAATTATTTTTGTGGTAAATATAATTGCACATTTGGCATTGACACTCATGTAAGAAAAAAAATTACGCAATCGGAAAAAATAAATCTTCTTTAGTATAATAATCTAAGAAAGATTATATATGAAATCCCTTTTTTTTTTTGAGGTTCTATTAAAACATTTTAATTTTTTCAAAAAATAAAATTCAGTGTTTTAATTTTTTTGCTGCTTTAAAGATTTTAACTCCTTATAGACTTACTTACAAATTTAAATCGACGAAATTCTCCAAAGATCAAATCTTGATTTTCCGGCGCAGATGGACTTCGTGTTTCAAATATTTCAGTGTAATATTGTTTTGTTTTGTTTTTATGGTACCATTATTTCAAAAGTGTAAATACGGTTCTTACGCAAATTTTATATCTTATCTCGATAGCTTATATTACTAGAAATAGATTATTCTTAAAAGTGTTCCTTATATAAATGTTAGTGTTCGACAAATTTTGGATAAATTGCTATAACCGAAGTTCCGACACCAAAAAATAATTCATAAAAAAAACAAGTCTGCAAAACGATTCACGATTCTAATAAGCTATTAAATTCAACAATCCGCCGGTAAGCCGATTTTAAACGATTTCTAATTTTAATCAAATCGGACAATAATATTATGTAGCTGGCATAAGAACGATCAAATAGTTCAGCGGAAAATCATTACAACTTTACTGTTTTTAAACCTATATGGATAAAAATCGATAGTCGTTTTAATTTAATTTAATTTTTGTGATAGCTGCAAGGGCTTTTCTTCTTATTTTTCTTAAAACTTAAAAAATTGGGTACTTTAAAATCAGTACAAGAATCCTATTATTTGTAAAAGCTTGATGCATAAAAAACATATTGTTTTAACACAGGCTTTGCAATCCGAAAACTCTTTGCCGCGCCTCGCCCTTCAACTTTGGTCATTTAGCTCTGCCCAAGCCCATCCGGCGTCGCTCGACCGCGACTGCGACCCTCCGTTCCCCTCGTCACCAATCCCCAAGGCAGATTTTCACGAGGAAACCCACATGTCGGCGACGTCTGATTGGAAACCAGTTTTCCTCTCTCAGAAGTGAGCAAACGGCAGACTGAACTAGTTCGCCCGCTCGCTCGCCCACGGACGGCACTTCGAGAACCAACCCACACTGGATCACTTATAAGCCATTTGCCTTTTCCCCAAAGTCACAAGTATCGTATTTGATTTACCTTATTATTCTCAGAATTTCATTGGAGCACATCAAGGATTTGGGAGCTCTTATCAAAATGTATAAATTAAGGGCAACAAAAGGATAGATAGGATTTTATCGGTCCACACAAGTTGTTTGTTAAAATGAAAATACACAGTTTTAAATTTGAAACAGGAAAATATTACTCATGACTTAAAAAAGTATGCTTAAATACGATGGTTTTTCTCTCAGTGTGGTGAGGGCGAGAGAGCGAGCACCCACACACACACAGCTTAGTTCGATCCGCTCTCACGCTCGCTAGCCATAGCCATGGCCACTTGCTCTCTGCGCTCTTTCTCTCGGCAGAATAGCACTCGCACTCTCAGCGGGTTAGACCTCGCAGACGCTAGCGTTGCGGCTTGATTGCGTCTGTTAGTCTTAACATTTCTGTTGTGTTCCTGTTGTTGGCCGCGGAGCAGCACATGTTGTATCTGTGAGTTTGAGTATCTGACGGGTTTATTTAAGCGGGTATATCATTGCGCCTGTAAACACTGCCGAATGCGGTCTTCGTCGCTTCTCCGCTCCGAAACAAAAATTCTTAGTGAACTAGCTTACGGAAGCGAGCTCATCTGAACGAAAGTGAATGTGTGCCCGGGTCAAAAATAAAGTTGGTCCGCAAGCCAAAACATAAGTGAACAAATTCAGAAGAAATCGAAAGAGCATGGCTAAATAAAAATCACTGCACCTGCCTTCCGAGTGCACCTGTTTCCCCCAGTTCCGCCGCCCCTCGCAGGGAACACTTACGCACCTTTGGCAGTGGATACGCGAAAGAATGCACCGTGCATGCAAAGTACAGCGGAGTGCTTGATAACTTAATACCAGCCAAAGGGGCGTAAAAACAAACGAGGCAGAAACAAAAACAGAAACAAAAACAGAAACAGAAACAGTGCGACCTTGTCTTGTCTTCGCTGGACTTCGTTTTCTGCCATCCATCAAAGTCGGACTGAAAAGTCTTGGGATTACACATAAAACTCATTTGGATACAAAATCTCGCTTGTTTAGAGGTAAGCCCCAGATCTGTGGATCTCGATCTCTATGGTCCATTGAGTGTAGCCCAGTTTTCGCTGCGGCCCAATAATCGAATCCTCTAGAAAGTTTGATTGGGAAACGAGATTTAGTTTGGTTCGATCGGTTTTCTTCGCACTTTGGTGAAAGTTAAGAATTTTCTCAGCCAATTTGCCTGTTACTTAATTATCGAATTGCGATAACAAATCGGGACATTTTCGCTGTGCACAGTTGATTGAACCCCGCAACGGTAACCAAGTTGTCAACTCATTTCCTCCTTCCAAGAGGTCATCAAGGCCATTATAATGCAAATACGGACTTTCTGAACATCATTGTCCGGTTCTTGGGCTCAGACAACTGCTCAACCGTAAATCTGCAATTCAACATTTTGCTCAGCATTTTTATGCAATATTTCAAATTTGCACCAGAGGCCACACATGCGGCAAAAAACTTCCCAGCTTTTTGAAATGCATACAAATTTCATGTAAATTGCTCGGTCGAGAGATTTCCTTAATTAGTCTGAGTTGGTTTGTTGGTAAATGACACAAAAATGGCGTCTCGACTTTAACTTTGATTTGATGAATATCTCTCAGATTTGTGTGAGATATTCTGCCTCTTTTGTTTTGAACACAAATGAATGTTATCGCTCAGTTAAACAATGACGCTCATTTGTGTAATCCGATTTGAAAATCAAAAATCGGATGAACAATTTTATCATTTGATTTGGCCTTTGAGCCAGGGCTGCTAATTAATGCGAATTTAAGGAGCAAATCTGAGTTCCAGAGAAATAATAAAATATGTGTATTTCCCACCAGAAGCAACGACAACTGGCGGAAGCTCTTCTAGCGACCATGTCTATAAGCTGAGAAATTCGCGCAAAGCGGTTTGGCTCGATAATAAAACATTCAACACGAGGTGTCTTAGCTTCACTTTCTCGCAATTTTACTGCCATTTTCATCATAACCGCAACTATTGATTTTGAATTGCTTTCCTGCCCTCTCAACGTATGTAAGCATTTTGTCTGCAGCATAGTTTCGTTATGTTTTTGATGAGCATACCATACCAAGCACGTATCTTTGTCATTGTTAGTTTCTATTTGGCTAATTAAAGAGGAAATGCACAAGAACAATGTCCCTTAGAGGGCTTAGTCTGCTGTGATCCGATCCCGAGTTTTGGAGGCTACGTGAGAAAGAAAGTGGCTTGAGGAACTACCTGCTCGTGTGCTACTGTCAAGTGCGGTTTCCTTCGGTGTAGCGCCTTTTTCACTAGTGGTAACAGGTAGGACTCTGAAATCCGTGCTTTGCTGATTTCGGTCTGTTGGGTTGGAGATACGTGAGCCATGAGAGGATATTCGCCTCACTTAGTCTTCGTATTGCACGTACTTACCATGACCGTTTTACAAGGAATCAGCTCACTGAGGTCCATTGATTAATACATGTAGATGAAGAAGAGGTTGGGGGGAAATTGAGTGTGGTCTGGCAAAAGGGTCATATATCTTTCGCTGGAGATCTTGGCATTTGGAGTTGACTGAGATATGTACATATTAATTCGTACTAAGCACTTTGTGTTAGGAAGACGATTCTTTTTAGATTTCTTCTGAAAACTTGAGTGGTTACGTTGTTTTTTTTCCATATTCCTATTTTTATGGAGCTCATCGCAAAGAATAGACGACCAACTATTTGAATACTTCCTTTCGGTAATTTATTACTGGTTTTATGGATTGAGGAAGTTGCTTTTTTCCATATAAAGTTAGGTACACTAAAAGTCTTTTGTGTCTCCATTTACCAAAGACACACCCGCGCACTCAGTGAAAAGACAATTGACAAACAAACTGTGAAATCGACATTAAATTGTGCACCCGAACTTAAGCTTACTGTATATGAGAGATACTTTTACTACGACAAAAAAAAGAAACATTAAATTATTTATGATAATTATCACATACTGAGATTTATATTAATTTTTATTAATTTTTTCACATATGAAATTATTTTTTTTCCTATTAAAGAAAAACAATTCAGAATTATCTCGCTTTATCATAACCAAATGAATTGAAATAGGTTAAGTAGTTTTCAACAGCTTATTATTGAGCTTATACTCAGAAATATTCCGAATCGGGGTTTTTCTATTTCTTTTATTATGGATTTCATGATCGTTTAACGTTTCGTGCTAACTTGACTGAATTACAACGAAAACCATACTGAGTCAGCGACTTTAAAATTCAATAAACAAGTTCGGCAGCGAAATGAAAAAATAACCTGCGACTTCTTTATTTTAAATTATGGCACAATGTCAGCAAAAACTGTTATTGGCGCTTTTACTTGCCGTTTTTCTGTCTGCTGCTCTCCACTCATATTTTTTGTTAACATTTTGTCTTGTTAATTAACAAAAACCAAAGTACACAAAAACTGTTAGCCTACTGTTTGTTTGCGCTCGGCAACCTGTTAAACAAAGGCCGTAAAACAATTTAAACGCCTCATGGCATCTAGTTTTCTCTAAAACTACAGTGTATGATTCGAAACGATTATACATTTGCGAATTGGTGCTAAGTGATTTGCCATTGATTTGGCTTTCAGTGAAACCAGCGTTAGTCATTTGTACACTGATAAAAAATGGGAAAGTAAAAACAAATATCTGACTGTTTAACTACCAATTATACATTTAATATATGAATAATATATTAAATCATATAATTAAATACAATGCATATTAAGTTGCATGATTTAATGTTAAAATATATTTTAAATAGTTCCTATTTGATTTTAATGCATTTCGAAATTTTATTTGCAGATGTTAAAATCGATTCCAAAAATAGTTCAATTTTTATATTTAAAATAAACAAAATCCGCAACGGATGAACTAAGATTTTTTTACCTGTGTAGCGGACTTGAATTTAAGATAAATAACAGCGAAATCAGCGTGAGGAATGTGCCGGGTCAATGGAAATCAGTCTTCAAGAAGAAAGCTTACCTCTTGTGATACAAAGATCAGATTTTGAGAGAACCCCTTGAATTTTTTCATGATTGCAATCTTTACTTTTCCTTTATTAGGTTATCTGCCTTGTTTTACGACCAAAAATGCTTATCTCGAACTTATGAAGTGTGGTTTTCTCCCTTCGCTTTTCTCACTTTTAACAGCAGATCGGATGATCCATTAAGGTCAGTTGCAAGTAGCTTGTGGTAACCTTTCATTTCGGGCTAAGGCCCCGTAAAACTTTCGTTCGACCGTAAGTCTAACTGCGAAAAGTGTCTCGCAGTGGGCAGCCTATCGGGTGGGAAATCGTTCCCGAGTCTTACTTTCCCCGCCGGATGGAAACACGTGCTTCCAGTCGCCCACCTCAGAATGCGACAAATTCTCACGCCAAAAAGAAGTTTGCTTCTGTGGCTCGCATTTGTTGATGTACTAAACAAGCTGGCGCAAACCGCAAAATGCAACCGCAAGTGAGTTTGCTGCCGTTGATTTTGCAGTTGCTGGCTGCTTCCCAGGTCCTATCCTGGGACAGGAATTTGCTGCCTTGGTCTCTGGCTTAAAGCACTGTGGGAACGCGGAATGTTGGGACTTCGAGTTGATTGACTCACTCCTGGACAAGCTGGGATTCATTAACTGCCCCTGCAGATGCAACTTTGCTCGCCCTTAAATCGCTCGTAGCCCCCCGATTCCCAGCTGGTTTCGACTACCTGGTAATCAATATGCGTGTAGCGCCCAATGGTCGGGGGCAAAAAGAGCTAAAGGCCGGAAACTCGCCAGCTCAACGCCGGGAAAGGATTACAAAAAACTCTGTACTGAGCTCAGTAAAAAGCCGAATCGCTTGCCCACTTTGGAGCTC
The DNA here is from genome assembly GCF_025200985.1 of Drosophila gunungcola. Taxonomy (NCBI): domain Eukaryota; kingdom Metazoa; phylum Arthropoda; class Insecta; order Diptera; family Drosophilidae; genus Drosophila; species Drosophila gunungcola. The sequence continues at coordinate 3,616,589 of NW_026453162.1, forward strand.
TATTTGAGCGTAATTAATTTGGGTACATCAGTCAGTGCCACGGCGGCCAAATGAAAAACACTTGGCACAAAAATCCCGAGCCGAAAAAACTACACTCTCGTCGCAATTGCATTCTTTGTCCACTGTTCACTGTCCACTGTTCACTGTCCACTGTCCACTGTCCACTGTCCACTGCCCGCTGTCCACTGCCTTCTGCCTCTCTGCCGCCACTAGTCATGATAAATTAACCAACTTAAAGGCTGTAACTGTCGCTCCTGCTGGGCACTTGTCCACTGCTGCCAAATGACAAGTTGACGTCTTCGTTGGCACAGGAAGCCCCAGGGGCCCTTTCCCAGGCGACTTAATTGTGCGATTGCAAATTTGTGTGTGAATCGGTTTGGCAACTTCTCTGACCCTTTGTTTTTCGGATCCTCTTTGGACCGACGTTGCCCGTTTTCCGTGATTGTGGCCGGCACTGGGAGGACTTGGGTAGGCCAATGGCAACGAAATCCACCAGCACTTTGGCGGTATCAGCTCTCAGCTCGCGGATACAGTGCCTTGAACCTCAGCGAGCTGCTGCTCCACAAATGGATGTGAATCATCCACATGAACATAGGGGCATGTATATTCATTACGCTTATCGTGCATCGGCTGCCTGCTCGTATAGGAACAAGGCCCTCCACAGATCCATCTCGCAGCCGACTCCCCCGTAAGATAAACCATGTATCGCAGAGGCCTCTAAATATAGAGGGCTGCTTAAAATTAAAGCAACTTAATCGACACTCCAACGAGCAAAACAACGAGGGAATGCAGCTCAGCAAAGAACATAAGAAATATGGAAAATATTAATTGTCGGCGCTTAAGTGGAAGCCTCCTCCAGCTTTCAGCATATTTGTGGAGTATGCCTGAAAGAGTGACGTCGAAAATAAATATTCCAGCCCCCGGTTGAGCACTCGATTCCTCCCGCAGCTCATAACTTCATTAGGGCGAGGCACAGTTGTTCGTTGCCTTTAAAGTGGCACGTTGCAGTGGCATGTTGGTTTTTTAGGGCCAAGCGCATTTAATTATTAGTCTAAGGCTGTTGTGACTGGGAAGGCATTAGTGGGAAAACGCTTACAGTGTGGGACAATAATTTGTGTTGTATTTTTAGCTGATTTATTCGAAACAAATGCGCAATTTGTATGGAGATAATTCGTTTTTGTGCCGGTCGCATCAAAGACAATAATCGACCTTGCAGTTTCAACTGGGAAAAAGGCCTTTGTATAAAACTAAATGGGTTTGCAATTTTAAAGAGCCAGTTTAAAACTATCCAAAATAAACGGCACAAAAACGTTTTGTCGCTAAAGCCATGTTGGAATAATTTATCGACAACCGCAAAAACTGAAGTGAAGTACAATACCTGGCCGGCTTCTATGGAAAAACGAAATCAAAATATCGCTTGCACTTTGTAATTGTGTAAATCAGCCAAAAGCGAAACAAAAAAGAACCGAACGCTTTTTCTTTGAATTTATAATTTCCGGGCAGAGCCGCAAGCTTTTTTAAGTTTATACATTTCTATACCCTTGCAGAACTTAATAATTTTCGAGATGATATGCTTATAATTTAAAATGGCATCATATAATATATAGAGGACTATGCGTCTTGGTTCACATTTTATAGAGTATTTTACAGTTGGGCCACTCGACCAAAGCGTTATTTCCGTTCTGATAGTCTGCAAGGGTGTATAAACTTCGGCTTGCCGGAGCCTGCTCTATTGTTTGTTTTTTTGGTATATTCAAAATTTATGAGGCGGCCAGCGTTTTCAGTTTGCAAGCAGTTTGAAGGGGGAGAAACTCGATGAAATATTACAGTATTTTAACAGATTTATGAAGAGTTTTTGTTGGATCCACGTAAACAAAACGCGGAATGAAATATTTACAACAGCGCAGGGAGCTCATCGAGTAACTGCACTACGCCTTTGCCTCCCTTTTGGAAATTTTAATTAATTTCAACAATATGGAATGACCAGCTGATAGATTTTAATGCAATTTAAATTCGTTCAACTGCCATTGAATGCTCTTCGAAGGTTGTAGAAACTCGGTCCAGTACTAAGCGTAAGTCCATCGAAAAAGATTTATTACTTCAATGGTCCATTTGGTCCGTTCCACAAACAAATATTGATTAAACATCACCCGAAGTGCCCCTTGTGTTCGTCATAATGAACTGTTGAACATGTACTTCCGTTTTTGTTGCCTGGCAATATTCATTCAAGTAGCAAAAAGTTCTGTTCTACGTCCACAATAAATTCCATTAATGCGCATTATGAAAAACGCATAATTTATTAATTAATTGAGCAGCAATTGAGCTCAATTGATTGCCACACTGAGATTACCCGCGACGCTTTCGTTGTGGTTTTTCGCCGGTTTGAACGCGGCTTAAAGTAAACCTGCCTGAGAGTTAGTGTTGGCCAGCTTCCGACATGGCCAGGAAGATGTCAGGGGCAAGCAGCATGAACGGTTAATGCTCTTACTGCTCAAAGCCAGCCTGCTTGCACTAAATACCGGCGAGGCCACTTTTTGCCTTGCACCCAGTCCCATCAAGTCGGATGCTGCAAACTCATTTTCCAGGCGTAATGGCAACAAAATTGGCGGGGCCAATCACCTTCTTCCAAAGCCACCACGAGTACCCACCTGGCAGGTGGACGCGGAAGAGCGCAGGCAAAGCGCGAGTCAAAGACCGCCAGTAACTGCACCAACCTGCGCATGTGACTAAGATCTCTGATCTGTGATGTGTGATCTGTCGTTGTTTGCGGCGCGTGCTGCACCAGCACGTCGAAGCGTGACAAATGGCTCTGGATGGAGCTGTTTACTTACACCCCCCGCTCGCCCAGCAATCCGTACTTAGTCAGAGGTGAACTTAGTCAGCGGTCTTCTTGGTTGACCATGTTTGGTACGACATTCAGTTACTCTGCTAGTCTCATATCTCCTTAACATTTTGCATTCAAGGTTGCCGCTGTTCACAAACATTTACACTTCTTATTATAAAATTAAACTACGTAGCGCAAAGTTTAATTAGTGTGCTCTTCGATTTCGTTTTAATTGTTGATTTTTTAGTTTGTTTTTTAGTTCCATGTACCTCGTTGTGGTACTTGGGCTGATACATGTCTAGCATTTGCTGCTACACCCAGAGAAAAACTCCATGGTAAAATAAAACATTAAAATACTTGAATGTAAAATTGATTTACAAACAAGAAAGAAAGCAAACTTCGGCAAGCCGAAATTCATATACCCTTGCAGCTATTGCAAGAATTAAACATTTTTGAAAACATTAAAATTATGATTTACTTTCGTATATGTTTAAAAACATTGAAGCTATGATGATTTGCAGCTCAATTATTTGATAGTTATTTTATATATTTTTATTATTTCTAAGGGAGCTATATGATATAGACGTCCGATTTGATAAAATTTAAACCATAATTCTGAAATATTTAACCATTGCTATATGTCGAAGAACTAAACAAAAAATTAAAAAACAGAAAAGTTATAATTTTTTTCATTTATTTTTCCGATTGTTCCTATGAGAGCTATATGATATAGTCGTCCGACTTTGATGAAATTTAATCCGTAAATCGGAAATATTTAACCATTACTAAATGTCGAAGAACTAAACAAAAAAATAAAAAACAGAAAAGTTATAATTTTTTTTCATTTATTTTTCCGATTGTTCCTATGGGAGCTATATGCTATAGTCGTCCGATCCGGCTCGTTCCGACTTATATACTACCTGCAATAGAAAGACAACTTTTGGGAAAGTTTCATGCAGATAGCTTTAAAACTGAGAGACTAGTTTGCATATAAACGGACGGACAGACGGACAGACGGACAGACGGACATGGCTAGATCGACTCTACTAGTGATGCTGATCAAGAATATATATACTTTATAGGGTCGGAAACGTCTCCTTCACTGCGTTGCAAACTTCTGACTGAAATTATAATATAAACTTACTGAAAATAAACTAAGAACATGATAATGTAATTTATTTAATTCAAAGTGAAAACATTTTACTTACCATGTTTTTTCTCTGGGTGCATGTTTTACACAATTGCTGGTTAACTACAGAGGGATCAAAGCTCGGCATGGCTAATATTGTTGGCATAGTAGAACAATTCGCATTAATCCATTAGCAGGCTACAGTTAACTTAGTTTGCCCAAGCTGTGACTCTGATACGGCGTAATTTCATTAGTACTTAGCGAACAAAATTTAATATCGTTGTTGGTTTCCAATTTTTGGAATTCAGAAACCCGAAAACCAGTTTAGTTTAATTTGCAGCTTCCAAGAAACACGAGCACAGGCGAGATGGCAAAATGCCTCTGCCAAAATGTATGAGGAAAGCTCATTAAAACACTGGAAAATGTACTGGGGGCCAGTTTGTCCCTCGAGTCGTTCCCGGCTTCTAGTAATTTATGGCCGTATGAACAGAATAGTTACACAAAACATATTTTCTGGGGCCCAGACACATCAGCTTCCTGCCGGGCGTTGGCCGCAATAAATGGAATGTCTGGATACAGACTCGAATACAAAGCATTCTGCCCACTCATGCCGACAAATTGTCCAGTTGACAAAATATCGCTTACCAAACATTCTGTGAACGGTTCATAAATTTCCTTTGACTTGCCACTACAAAAAAGGGAATGAAAACTATCGGTGAACTTCTTTTTGTGGCTACAGGACAGGAAGCAGGGCCCTTAATGAGAGCGAGTTATTGGCAACTGAGAAAGGAATAAACGAAAGCGAGAATGAAAATCTAATTGGTCGTAGAACCGTACCAGCAGAAATATCTCGATGCCAGGAACTGAATGGTTGAGAAGACGGGATTATGGAACTTGTGTGATGACAACTGAATCTAGACTTAATGAAATTCGTGCTAAAGACGGCGATGATTTACAAAATCCTACCCAAACCATTATTCTCATAATACAAAGCCGAAGTGCTGGTGCTACGTAACCTTCCAGCGTTAAGAAGTCAGCAGTTTTAAGACGGCATAGAGCTCCCTGTCAGCTCGGTCGTTATCGTGGGTTATGCATCAACCTTAGGCTCTGACAACATGGGCCCTTTGCCCAGAAAGATAAGCACACCTCTTTTCACACCTTTCGTTCGGCTCTGTTTGCCTTCCAATTGTGGGCGTTGGCCTGAGACAAAGGGCGCACATTGCGCACTAAACGAATCTTGTTAGCAGCATCTGACCTCCGAACTCTGTCCTGTCGAGGATCCCACAGAAATCACAGTGGGGCTCGGTCGCATCCGAACCGGAAGCGACATTTGGATCACTTTTGGGTGTGGGATTCATTTAAATGGCTCCACAATCAAAGTGGCCGCCGATTTCGTCAAACACGAACCGGATTTCCCAGTGCTATGGAACCAAAACATCACCAAACATCATCGGCATTTCCACATTTCCATGCTGCTCTTTCCACATGTTGTGCACATGCACATGCACATGCACATGCACACGCACAGCGCTGCTACCTGCTGCCTGCTGCCTGCTGCCTCAAGAGATCTCAGCTCAACAAAGGCAGCTGGGACTTGCCTCGTTTTCTCATAGCGAAATTCCCACACTGCACTATCGCTATCTATGGATATGGATATAGATGTGGATGTATGGATGCAGCGCAGGACTGCAAGTCAGCTGCCAGCTCAGCTTCCACTCGCCGTATCAAGTGAATCTCATGGATGCGATGGATGGATGTTGGCGGGGCCACGGCATATGTGCGTGGCGAGATTGTTTTGCCGATGTTGCCTGGGCAACACTGCATTTCCTACACGCCGGTTTTTGCTGCTGATTTTCCCATATGCTTTTCCATAATGCGCACCCAGTGGCAGCTGTCGCGTGGCCCTGGGAAACTGGCCAGGGAAACGGTGGCAGGGTGCACTTTGCATGGCGGTCATCCTCTTGATTGATTAATGTTGTGGGAAATGTTCGAGAGCGGTACCTGCACAAGTGATCAGAGGCATTTTTGTCCGGCTTAAATATACACCAAGTTCCAGGCCCTTGCCAATTTATTTATTTTCAAATGAATAGTTTTCAATTTGTTTGTTAACAATGAACAAAGTGTGCATTGAAGAAAATGTGTTGGGTTTAGTTGCCATTAAGACACAGATAAACAAAATTTAAAAAACTTTTTTCACTATCTTAATATATATTTCTTTCTCGGCTTAAAAATATGAGCTTAGACTACGATTTCAGGCTCTTCGGTATAGACACGAAACTACAAGAATAGGGGTTATGACTGTAGGAAACAAACTTTTTCATTGGCCACTTAAAGCTGTTCCCAACACAAAAACAAAGTAGTACAGTGAAGCTTGTAATATAATATTTGTATTGTATTAAAAACTTGACTAACTTCATTTCCTCTCCGTTCGAGACACACACAGCTGGCAAATACTTTTATAGGGCTGAAATACCATCATAGGGTAATTCGAACTGCGCTCCGCCCAGCAACAGGCAACTTGCCGGCATGCTTGAAGTGACAAGACAAATAAAAATTAATAGCTAAGATGGCAGAGACCCAAAGCCCTTTCCATATTTTTGCCCCAGATTTCGCCCTCCTGGGTTTGCTGGCTCCTTTGGCGGCTTGTTTACCTTTGGATCGAGGCTTTTCCCTTGTGTGTTAGGGCCTTTGTTGGTTTTGTTCGCGAGGCAGGCCAAAAATTGTATGCAAAACTCTGCACATCTGTATGTATTCCGAAAACATGGGTATACGAGTATACGTTTGCGTAATGCGACAGCGGTTGAAAGCGTTGCTCTCCATTTAATAGTCTTAAATTCCTGAGCAAATAATTTGACAGCAAATAGTGCCCGATGCCAATGGCCAGAAACAAAGGAAGCAGAGCAAAGTGACAGTGAGACGGAGAGGACAAGCGCATTTGAAGTATTTTATGTTATACGAATTTTTTCGGACCACTTGTTAAAGGAACAGAATGAAATGAAATGCCTCACATTTTTATCAGGTAATTCGAAAAGATGTGCACAGTAGAGTTAAATGGCAAAGGTGTGGGAATTGCAGTTCAACCCGAACCTCAAATTGAGGTTGCAAGTTAGGAAAGACATTTATATTATTTACTTTTCTAAGAGCCTACGTTGCAGTTCCCTGGAGGAAAGGCTTACAGTTAACTGTATGTTCTTACTGCCATCTAATTGAATTTCCGACTGCACTTGCCACTATAAATGTGTACATTTCCTTACATTTCCTGTTTTCCACACGCTCCAAGCCTACCAAAAACGTTGAGTAGAAAGCCGGGGAAAATTAATGCAAGTCTCCATTTCACTTCACACACCAGAACCCTAGTTTGTTTTCATTGGAGCGTGTGGCGAGGCTTGGCTGAAAAAAACTTATTAACCAACTTGGCTCTGGCTCATGGAACCACATATAAATGTTTGGATTTTATATTTTCTTTTACTTTTAAAAGGCAGGTAGTCTAACCAAAATTTAAGGCCATTAAGGCAGTGTGCTTACTTCATTTTGGTGATACTCGTTTCTTAGAGTGGAAGAAGTGGTCGTGTGGGTGTGGGTGTCGGTGTGGTGTGGGTGCGGCATCCACCAATTGATGGCACGTGCAGAGAGCCACGTCAATCTGAGGGATTACCACATTCGGTAGAAAGGCAAAGGATGAGCGACAATAAGGCATGTCTGCTGCAGAAGTGCCAGCTCCGAGGAGTCCAATTATCCCGCCCCTGATTGCTGTGCCAAATGTACAATCAAATCAGAATCTGCCTCTTCCAAGCTCACTCCACACACGAGTAAAACGAGTAAATATAGGCAACAAGGCAACAACTCAAACATATCCAGCATAGTTTAGCATAACGTTGGAATTTTCTGTTTTTCTTTGCCGGCTACCGGATGCCGAATGCATTTCGAACCAGTTTCCAGCATGGGTCGATGCAAAACCATCGCAGCAGCTATAAATCATATCGAAAAGAATGCATGGGGCAGGCCATTCCTTCGCTCGGAACACGTTTCCACTCAGCCAACAGGTTGCCAGCATCCAGCGGAAGTGTCTGGAAAACACTTTGAGCCGCGCCTTCTATCCGCTCCTGTCCCCAAATGGCCGCTGCTAATGACTGGGAAGTTATGCCAACCGACTCCACTTCCTGTTCGATGTGTCTAGGATGCACTCCAACAAGTCGCTGGCTTATCTCAACGCACCACCTTGACTTATGCACTCAGCGAAGGCTTCAGAGTGACAGAGGAATATTTGATAGCAAGGAGTTACTCACATAAATACAAATATTTGGAGAACAGGAAAATAAATACGCAACCATTATTGGTGATGGCTGGTATTAAAATTTATTATGTTCGAGGGGGCATAGCTTATGGAAAATTAAACATAAATCCTGTGCAATTATTAGTGGAGCTCTAACTCTTTGGCCTTACAACCACCTCCAATGCATATGCTGCAGGAGTGCCAGCTGAATTTATGACAGACCGAAAACTTTTCGCTCTAAAGTATGCAATAGCGAATTGGGCGTGCCTCCTTACATGTGTGTGCTGGGCATCTGTTACTGTGTTTATGCGATGAATTTCATGATTTTCATGAATTTTTGAATACGTGAACTCAAGATTGAATTGAAATAACATAAGCAGAGACCCCAGACGTGTCAAATAAAGTCCCAACTTAAATTACATGTCTGGCACCTCTGGCAGTGCTATTATTTTGGCTGGTTGTTACTATTTTGACCATCGATAAAGCGAACACGAAAACTGATTGGCTATGCCGCTGAGTGGAGTCAAAAACAATAAGTGAATTAAAGCCAAAAAGAATTTAATTTATATTTGGCTTTAATTGTGAACTCTTGCGTCTGGCATTGCCACCCAAATTATAGAGAGTTAAGTTGGTTGCGCATCCACATTTTATGCATAAACTTTCGTGTGTAAGTAACTGGAGGAAGTGTCTTTTCCCCATTTCATGAAATGATTGCTAGAAATGGTCATCGCATAAACACAGTATGTGTAACTTTGGCATGAGGAAAGGAAAACTCTACAGAATTCTGAGGGTGTGTGTGCATGCCAATGCTCCGCTGCACTCGATTCAATTTCATAGTGGATTCTCTCACCTACGCAAAATTTACGACACTTTTAAAATGTGCAATTTATGAGCGAAAGGATGCCTGTGTGTGGGCTCCCCTATCCTATAAGGAAAATTACTGTGCTGAAATGGTAATTCGTGCATTGTACAAGCTTCGTTCTTAAATGATTTACAAAGGCATTACTAACGAAGTTTGCCTAGCAAACAATGAGCTGCATTCATCGTATTATTTCAGAAGCTAAACTGAAAAAGTCAGACCGGTAGTAGAGTTCCTCCCACAGAGTTTATGCCACTTTAAGCATTTTAATAATTACTTTTATTATAAATATCATTAACCATCATCATCATAAGCATTTAATTAAAATTGAGAGCTGCAATTTTGAAATTCAGACTTGGTAAAGAAGAGAATACATAAATTATCGACCTGGGTATAAATTCCATTCGAAATGCAGCAATGTATGCAAATGATGAGGTGACAAAAACGCAGCAAATGCTGCATCCACAGCGACAGCATGGTGTCATTGCTGTTAGTTGACCACACATTTTAAACACCATTACTGGAAAGGGGTAATGGAAAATTGGTTGCCCAAAAGTATGCTCTAAATAATTGGAAATTATTTCTGCTGTCATTGCCGACATGTGTAGTCGTCGTTTTCCCTTCCACTCGCATCCGCGTCGGCATCCGCACTCGCATCCGCGTCGGCATCCGCATCCGCATCCGTTGTTGCATATGCAGGCTTCCGTGTGCCGTTTTGACATGGCGACAACATCTACGCATCCCTGGGTGCTTGAACAAATGCTTTCCCCGCTGGCCACTGCTTTCACCTCTCACTTTACGCTTACATAGATCCCAAAAAATAATTTCCCAGTACGCTTACGGAGGGGCTAGCTGGCATGTTAATCTGCCCGCTCTTGTTTTGCATAATAACTGGGCGGGTAGTAAAGTAACCTGTGTTCTCGAAAGGGCGCCGCTTAAATAAGCTAACAACGTTAGCCCCCAGCAGCGAATGTTGATGCTGGAAAATGCGGAAAGTAATAAAGCAAGTGGGACAAAACCCGTGAGGAATAATACATAATAAACATGATTTTTCATTCAGCAAAAAGCTCGAAATGACTGGAAGTAATTTCTAAATATTACACGTCTATGATGAAATCTGCATCTTAAACTTACAGCTTTTATCTAACGAGTTAAGATTAGTTCTTTTGCTTTTTTCTTTTCTTGTTTATGTTTTTTTTTTTTTTTTTTTTTTTTCTACAAAGTGAGCTATTGAAAACGTCAGAAGCAGATATAAATAATTTGTGTCAGTGTACAGCTCCACTTTCACTGCGGGAGAAGCTGTGAAAGATGTTTAATTCGCTCCGTCGCGATAACTTGCAGCCACAACTGCGCTTTGTTGTGCGCGCTACTCTTAATTTCGCTTCGAGCTCGACTGGTGCACTTTTTGCCCTTTTTTTCCTTTTTTCCCTTTTTTCCCTTTTTGCCCTTTTGACTCTATTTTGAGCGGCAGCCTTGGTGTTAGAGAACCATCCAGTAGTCGGCAGCATTCTGCATTTTGCATTCCACTTTTCCACATTCAGCATCTCTTGAAGTCCGAGCCAGGTCTTAATTTCGCGGCAAACATTTTAATGAGCAGCGCCTCGCTTGTATGTAATGTAATGCGCTTTAAAGGCTTTTATGCTCAAACGGAAACAAAAGACTCTGCGGCATCAGCGGCATCAACGGCATCAGCGGAACAAAACCGAACCCAGCAGTTCCCCAATTAACAGCTTAAAAGAATCGCCCCTGATATTAACCCCCTGCCGGCCCTGCAATGGGGCCGTTGAGGCAAAAAGTTGATAGAGCGAAATTTAATTTCGATGCTGTTGTTTGACTTTTGGCGCTTCCGCGGCCCCAGCTCCTTTTACTATGCAACACTTTTTAATGGCATGAAAACTGGGCGGCTAAGCGGCTTACAAAAACAGCAGAAGGCAACAAAAATGTTAAGGACGAGGATCAGGGTACTAAGTACTGCACAATAAATGTTAGTGAGACAGAAACTAATTTTTTCCGAACATTTTGTGGGGCTTTTATTTTATGACGGCATTACGAAATTAGAGCACACATTTTTTGTTCCTTGTTGTTTGTGTTAATTTTCACGGCTGGTGGAGGGTTTGTGGGTGTTTCATTTCAAAATATAAGCAAAGTTGCTAATAAAAAATCCAAAGAGGCTGCGCATAAATTAACCGTAAAGCGAAACACCGAAAATCACTCAACTAAGAATAAGCTAAGTAAATGAAAAAATAAAAGCGGCAACGCTTCGTTGGGTATCGAGGCAAGTAGGCTCAAACAATGTATCCAAAAAGGGTCCAATCACAAGGGTCTTTCTCAGTAAGCCACTGGCCATTAAATCGGTTAGCTTAATTGACTTTTGCACGTCAATTTCATCAATTAAATTGAAGAAAAAACGCAAATGCGATTCAACGGCGAATGCAGTGGCCCTCTTCAAACAAATTTCCCGTCATGTGGCAAGTGCATTAAATATGCAAGTAAGCACACATGGTATATGTAAATGCGACATGTGATTCAAAACTACACTCAAAACAAACTACCTTCGTTTTCAACCTTTGATAATGTTAATTTATTTTTTAATTTTGTGTTCTTGGTTGTTTTTTGATTACATGCCACTTCCGCCATAAATGACTTTCTATATCCATGGGCAAACTGTTCTTGAAACAGCTTTTTTTCTTAGTCTAAATTCTGACCAAATTAAAGTCGAAGCCCATTATTTTTTAGAGTGTATAGCAAGGTTATTTAAATATTGTTTTCCGTCAATTTTCAGTCAGAGTCCAACCAATTTACATGAGCTGTCACATTTATTCACTGGCTTGATTTCGTTTTCAACATATTTATTTGCAAATGAGCCTGAGCTTATAAATTTGCATAAACTCACCAACGGAAATGGTTAGCACGACTTAAACGAGGTACTAAGGCTGGAAAATATTTCTCATGCCGTAATTAACATTTAAAAAGACGATGCTTAATCAAAATGTGGAAGGAAAACATGTGTGTTTACACACATTGACTCATGTGTTGTTGCCAAACATTTTCTGCCCCGTTGCCTCGGCGCTGTTCATCTGTTATTTTTCATCTTCTTCAAATTTGTTGTCTCCGCCAGGAGAAAGGAAAGGACAACGAAGGCGTCGGAGATGATGATGGCAACATTTGGCAAATGCTTTGAGGTTGTTGTCGTTTGTCAGGCCCCATCCATCCGACCTTCTGGCTCCTGTCTTTGATTAATAAAGCCCACGTAAGAGGGCATTCAAATCTTATCAGACACGTCAGCCCAGTTATTCGGAAAACCCCTGAGCGTGCCTTTTCGCACTTAAAGTATCTTCCTTGTTCTTGGGGAAAAATTCTTTAGTTGCCGGTCTGTGTTTTCGGTCCCTTTTTCTAGTCGGCTGGCCATGAAAGTATTTTCTGGCTCCGTTCGCAGCTGGGGTTGTTCAATCAATAATCCTTTTGCTGGTTTGCCGCCCGAATGTGTGAAATTGATAAAGGACACAGCCCCCCTTCCGTTCCGATAAGGTCGCTGATATGTATCGGTAACTAAAAAGTTTGCGCTTTTCAGCAACAAGTTCAAGGACATGTATTCATGTTGATCAGGTCTTGAATCTGAAAAGCCTCAGAGGTTCGTGCCGTGCTGGGGGCGGCAGTTAGATGTGGATGCGTGAGCCATCGCACATTGAAGGAGAAGGTTTATTTCTAGCATGGTGTATGAGCCGTGTCGCCCCCTTTTTTAGTTGCAGGCAAAACTTGTTATAAACGAGTCTGTTAGTACTTGAAAACAATTCTTCGCGCAGAAACCATAGAGCTCGACTCAACCGTGAGTGAAGCTGTCATCTCCTTGGCAGGAAACGCTTACGATTTCCTCGCCGAGAAGTTGAAATTAAAACATTCCTCGCAAGTTCTGAGCATCTTTCAGTATCCGACTCCCGTCTGCAGCTGCTTTTTATTGCCTCTTTTGTTGCTTGCCAGCAGTTGTAAGTTCTGTAATGTCTGACTGCCACTTACTTACTGCCCCGTTTCGCTCTGTCAGTGTCTCTGGCCACGTTGTATTGCCCTGCGGAATTTATGCGACTTTTCCAGCACTTTAAGGGCCGCCGGCATCGATGGCATAATTGGAAAAGTTTGGGGCATAGTGTCTCTGTCAAAACTAGGGCTAAGCAACTCAATGAGAGGTCAAGGCTATAAATCCTACACTAACATCCACTCAAATGGCAAATGGCTGCTCCTCCTGCCTTTGTCACCTCACACGAGATCCCATCAACATTTTGCTTTCCCGCCGGGCAACCAATTTTCCTCGCATCTTTTACTTTCAACTTATGCGCGCAGCCCAGAGGGCTACACAATTTTATGCGAAACTCTAATTCAATTTGACATTAAATACATTTTCTTGGCTTCCTTCTGCCATTTTTTTCCCATCCTCAGCTTAAAACTTGATTCGATTTGTTTTTGGTTCCTTCGAGTGGGAATTAATTTAGTTGCTTTGCAATGGGGAGGTGTTTTCCGGTGACCCAAAATTCGTTTATTACTCTGCCTGCCTTTGGAGTTATCGCTGAAACAAGGTCCGTGATAAAGAGTGCGAAGGAGCAATATAAATTCATCATCATTACACATTACTCCTATCAAATTTAGTTTCTCGGTTTGGCATTTTCCAAGTGTTTGCGATATAGATGATGGTTCAATTTCGCAGTGACCCGAGTGCCATTATGGCGGGAAACTATGCAACATTAGCCGCTAATTGCGGGAACCGCAGTGACTCGCCCCTCGTCACTGTTCCCCCTCGTCACTGTTCTCCCCCCGTCACTATTCCCCGACAGTCACAACTCTAAGTCGCGATTCACAGTCACAACTGGCGAAGCCTGCATCGCTCCAGCGCCCATAGAAATTTTATGCTAGCCCGCTGCGGTTCAATTGCTTCAGATTCCGGTTATAATGAATAGTGTGAGAGCTCGCAATCATCGCAGCCATATTCCCGAACTTTTTACATTTTAATTAAATGCTGCTTGGCTCCACAACAATCCAAGTGATTGAGCTGGAAGAACATTTTTGCCACAAGTTGGCTCAGCAATGAAGACGAGAAGCCCACATAAAGCGATTGAGAAAAATATACGGACTAGCCAAACTCACTTATATACATTGTATTGTATTATACTGTATACTGTGCTGTAACTTTTCAACAGGAGTATACAGCAGTACAAGTTAGAAGCCCAAAATAAATTTGATTTACTCTAAATATAGAACACCGCTTGCATTGAAGAAAGCGAATATTTTGGGGCTACATCTTTTTTGATTCATAATAATATTCAACCATTAGCTCTTAAAAAATAAGCAAACATTTGCTAAAACCCTTCGTAAAAAGGGAACCAAACAATTATCTCCAACCTATATATACCTATATCTATACCTATATCTCCATGATAACGTGAATTTATAAGTTGAAGCGCAGCGAAGACATTTAGTTCTAAAGTTCATTGTGAAAAGTGACTGATTTCGCTTCTTAAATACATTTAAAGTTATCTGAGTGCAATCTTACTCTTGTATTAAACAAATTATTGAAAAAAGGAATTATGTAATTTATTCTCAAAAAGAGCTTACACCATTGGTTGTTTAAACTTAGGACCCCCATTTTCTTAGCTTTAGTTTCCAAGCCACAGCATCTAAACTATGAAATGGCCTCTGCATCAAATGAGCTGTGAGCCACTGTAGGTATATGAATACCGTTGAAATAAAGAGAGAACTCTATGCGGGTTGCAAAACCGGATGTAGAGCTGCCTAGATGCCACCAACTTCCGGTTGCATCGGCTCACTGTGCGGCACGCCTCCAATGAATCCCAATAGGGACATCTGGACATGGGGGAAATCGTGAATGTTTAGTGGGGCTAGGTAGGGCATTCAATCAAACGTTAGGCGGCGATTTCCCCGATGCACGCCCAACTTCCTCCATTCACGGCTCATTGTCACCGCCATGAACACTGAAGACCGAGGACCGCAGCGATGGGGGCTGCGACACTGCGAACCCTTTATTAATTTCAATACATCATCCCCACCCCACTGCTCCCCCTCGTTGTTCGATTCGAGAGATGCTTCGGCAGAGGACCCTTCTCCTCAATATCTTCGCCTTCATTTACATGCTTCAATGAGCGCCGGCGGCTGAAAGTGGCTGCATTCATCGGGGAAGTACGCAGAGGACGGGGGAGCCCACACTTAAAACTACACAGAGCACAAGGGAAAGCAATTTGTAGTTATCTATTAACATTTCTTAGAGTCCGGGACCAAGCGTTCCCATCCTTCTGTAAATTCTCTAAGCTAAAATGGGAAGTAATCACTGAAAACATCGAAGTAGCATACGAACAGTACCTATAGTTTATTCTCGGTGTAGCCGTTTGCAAAACAGGACGGATGTGGCAGCTTCATTTGGAGTAGCAAGTGCTCATGGAGGATTCCGGGAAGCATTCATAATGAATGGGACAGGAGTTGGGGTCTCTGTAAACCACACGACTGACCCGCATTCCGTTTTCCCTCCTCCACTTTCAGATGCTGAAGCACGTGCAGATCTCGCCGCTGCGGAACCGCTCCGACTCGGTGTCCCTCCGCTCCTCCAGCCACGCCTCCTCGTGCGCCAGCTCCATGTGCGGCAGTCCGGAGCCGCCCTCGGACCTGCAGAGGACGCCCTCCAGGGCCTCCAGTTACTCCAGCCTCAACGAGCAGATGCCGCAGGTGAGTCCATCACACCCTTCGCTCCTCGAGAGCCCGGACTCATGCGAACTTCCTCGCCCGCAGACCACAATCAAGGTGTACACCAACTGCCTGAAGATCGACATCGAGTACAAGACGCTTGGGATTCAGTGGGACACCACCAGCAAGGAGGTGATTGCCCAGCTGCTCAGACGGTAAGCGAACAGCATCCACATACGGTTTCGATGCGGCACTAACATGCATTTAAATTTGAAAACAGCCTCAAGATGCGACACCGCGACCCGCGGCTCTTCTACCTGTCCATGGAGGTGGCCGTGCGCCGGGCCGGCGTGAAGACCGTCCTGGTGCTGGACGAGGACACCCGGCCGGCCATCCTGCAGGCCTGCCACCCCAAGGGCGAGTCCCGCTTCTGCCTGCAGCTGAGGCCGGGCGGCCTGATCCGCGTCCACACGGCCGCGCTGCAGCCCAGCTCGCAGTACAAGTCGCTGGTCATCAGCGAGGAGACCACCAGCGACGAGCTGCTCCACCTGCTGCTCGGCTGCTACGGCTCCCCCGAGCCCGTCGAGGCCTTCTCGCTCTACGAGGTGTGTCCCGGACAGGAGTGCCAGCGCAAGCTGCACCCGGACGACCTGCCGCTGCGCACCCAGGCCGAGCGGGTGAAGCGGGGCGAGGAGTGCCACTTCCTGGTGCGCCGGACGCCCCACTACGCGCGCCGGCGCCAGCTGCTGGCCAGCATGAACGAGGCCATGGCCACGAGGCAGGCGGAGGCGGAGGCGGAGGATGCCTCCAGTCTGCTGGAGCTCTCCCTGGAGTCGGACGTCTCGCTGCCCGAGGACCTGCGCAGCTGCAGCAGCCGGAGCAGCCGGAGCAGCAGCGAGGGCGCCGAGGACGAGGACGAGTGGGCCAGCAGCTCCGGCTCCTCGGACACCTCCACGGAGTGCACCCTGCGTCGGTCGCTGGTCAACGTGTCCGTCTCCCCCGCTCGCGCCTACAGCCCAGTGTACAACATCCGCGAGATCCGCACCGCCTCGCACTCGTTCTCCTCGCTGGGCAAGGACAAGAAGCTGCTGGACATCCACATGAACGCCCGCTTCGCCGCCGCCGGCGTCTACGGCAGACTGGTGCCCGTGGCGGAGGCGGAGGCCCAGGACCCGAACGGCAAGGCCCCCAAGGCCAAGCTCGCGGCGGAGGCCGTCAACAACAACCCGGCCCAGGGACTTGGGCACTTTGTCTACCTGTAGCGACATGTGCTTGGCAAGGAGGAAACCCGTGGAGCTCGGCACAGCCTTGTGGCATGGCACTTGGATTAGCGATGGAAAAAAATCAATCTTATCGGCGTCACAGAGAGGAAACTATAGGGACCACATCCCTTACAAAGACACCCCTGTAGTTAACCATGAAGATCGTCACTTTGCAAGCTCCGAAGGCGAGGACCAAAGATGCATTTGTAGCTTAAGCGTTGTGTGGAGGGGGAGTGTAAATAGAAATTAGGCCTGATAACAATGAATCCTAAGATTAGTTAAGATTAAGATAACAATGGACACATATGCTTAGTGTAGGGCAAAGAAACCATCTGCTAACAATCCCAAATCAAAGGAGTCTATAGCTTAATGCTTTAGTCCCGCAACTAAAGCTTCAGTAAGAGTAAGAACCTGGAGGCTTGTGGCCAACTTTCGTGTATAAACCAAAAGATATTGTAATGATAATATAAGCACCACTTACGTAAACCGAAACGGATTTTGTTGAATTCATTTGCATTGGGAACCCTTTGGGCTGCGAATTGGCACTCACCTGCCGTGCATTTTAATTGCATTAAAAGCAAGTTAATCACGTAAACGCGACGCCAAACGGCCATATAAATAGGCCGCAATTAAAGCGGCCAGCCGCGCATTTTGTGTTTCAGCGCCGGCCGGGTCCGGATTCTCGCCCTCCGCCTCCGTTCCGTCCCGTTCCGTTCCGGTCCGTTCCGGTGCCGGCTTACGGTGAATGATTTATGCGGCGTATGCGTAATTTTCAGAGCCATAAGCTTTTCTCTTTAAATGAGCTTACTTTACATAATGATCGGAGGACTTCCACCACGCAAGAGTGTTCGGGAACTGCCATCTGCCGATGGGGCCTTTGCCTCGGCCATGAGTCCTTTGAACTAATTTAGTAAGCAAAGGTCGCTTTCGGGTCAAATTAAAAATCAACAAATTTCCCAATCAAATCCAGTTTGCTGCGTCCTAAAACAATAGCTGAAAAAGGGTTTCGCTGCCCAGATTGGAGGACCGAGAGTTCGTTTAGTCTTTGTCTGCTCATTAAGTCCGGGCAAAATATTAAGTCCGGGAATCGTATCCAAACAGAGTTGCAGAGCTCATAAAGAATGCAAGCCGAGTCCAGTCGGAATGCCCAGTGCCCCAGCTGTGCACACGGAAGCGGAAATGCTAAACAATCTGCTCTGCTCCGCTGGCCAGCGTAATAACTTAAGCACTTTATAAGTCGAATTTAAAATTTGCAGAGTGAAATTTGTTTTTCCTCGGCCATGTCTGTATGTCTGCATGTCTGTATGTCTGTGCCAGGATGCAGTGCCTGCACTTAAATATCAGCAAAACTTCAAAGGCTGTTGCAATCGAGATAACTGTCTGTCATTTGGGGACTTGCGTATGCAAATGCACGCAGAGTGGCCATGGCAGCCTCTGATTTCTGGTCGATTTCCTGAGAGCCTGTTTACTCTTCAGAATAGGTGGCACTCGGCTTGACTTCAGAGCAGGCGGTTGGCTAGAGACCCCCGTGTGGACTTCACCCCCACAAAGATAAAGAAATCGAAAAATAAAAAAAACCCCTTACCAGGCAAACAGAACCGGACAGCCGGCAGAGCGGATCCATCAGGTAAAACGGATTTACTTTGTTCTCGGTCCAGCCTGCCGGCCAAGATGCAATCACACTTGGCCAAGAGTGAAATGAAAAGTTTGTGTGAGTTTTGTTTGCCTTTCGCATTACACTCAATAAATTTCATTCAAATTAATTTCGAGAGCACACACTGTGTGTGAGGCGGGCCGAACTGTCGGCAGTTGTCCAATCCCAAGTTGTTCTGTCGAATTCAATCCACTTGTTGGGGAAACTTGGCACTTAACTTTTCGCAGGGCCGCTGGTCGTAGTTGAGTGCAAACTTCCCTAAATGGCCGGGATATGCGCAAAGTTTGGTTTGTGCAAGATTGAAACCCGAACAATGAGCGAGCCGAATAAAAATAGCTTTGCTCCGACCAGAGCCGCTTGTCTAATCCCCCACGCAACGGAAACTCGCACAAAGCCGAATCAAAGTTGCATCCCGTAACTCGTTCGACTAATTGCCATAAGCCGTTAGGTAAATTTGTACACGCTTTTCACCGTCCCCTGGTCAAAATGTTATTTTTGCTCAACTAATCGGATTAGTGGACATGCCGCCCACAGGCGCGCCCAAGCACATGTTCACCCCAGAACCTCCTTCTTGGTGTCCTCGTCGCCCAGGGCCTTGTTGCAGTTGACTTCGGTGACCGGCGCAATTTTTCACTCCAACTACTCGATATCCGTCCCACGCTTCAGCTTCAGCTTCAGCTTCTGCTTCAAGCCAGTGTCAATGGCTAAAACAAAGCAAATTAATTTCCACTGGCCCAGGAAAATTATGAATTACCAGCCCTCCCTCCACTCCACAACACTCCACTCCACTCCAACCCACTATGCTGACATATTCGAATAGCAAGTTTAGTGTCAATGAGTTAAGCTGCCTGGCGTTTTAATTAAAAAGGCATTGCATAAATTACTCGGCATCTGTTTCTGGTGGGTCGGATTCCGATCAATTATGCTCCGAGTTCGTTAAAAAGTTCGCAGTAGCTTATGTGGTAGTTTAAAAAGACTTTTAATCTGTCTGTCCAGCTTGACTAATGTGCTTTAATAATTTTGCTTTCTGCAAAAGGACTTTATTTATGTATAATTAGAGCATTTAAATTGATGGCATTGGCTTAAATTAGCAGTGCGTACTCTGTAAAGTAATTTGTCAATTTTTCCGAAGATGTGCCTGACATTTCAAATTTGTTGTGCTCAACGCTATAATAATATAAAATATTTTTAAAATAATGAAAACATTTTCTAAATCTAAGAAAAGTTTCTTTAAGAAAGGCTTTTTTTAAAAAATAGTTTTCTAAAATTAAATAATTTTATTCCGGGATTTAAGGTGTTTCCTTCATAACCGCTCACTTTAACTTTGCTTATCTACAGAAGAAATTCGCCATTGGCTTATGAAAAAAGAGTTTCCCGACTCTTAGATAGCCGTTACTCAGCCAACCAACTTCAAACTAAGTAATTCATCTACAAAACAAGAAAGGAAGCAAACTTCGGCAAGCCGAAGTTCATATACCCTTGCAGATATTGCAAGAATTAAATATTTTTGAAAACATTAAATTATGATTTACTTGCGTGTATGTTTAAAAACATTGAAGCTATGATGATTTGCAGCTCAATTATTAGATAGTTATTTTATATATTTTTATTATTTCTATGGGAGCTGTATGATATAGTCGTCCGATTTTGATGAAATTTAAACCGTAATTCTGAATTATTTAACCAAGAAGAACAAAAAAAAAAAAAATTAAAAAACAGCAAAGTTCTAATTTTTTTTATACCCTTGCAGAGGGTATTATTATTTCAGTCAGAAGTTTGCAACGCAGTGAAGAAGACATCTCCGACCCTATAAAGTATATATATTCTTGATCAGCATCACTAGGAGAGTCGATCTAGCCATGTCCGTCTGTCCGTCCGTCTGTCCGTCCGTCTGTCCGTCCGTTTATATGCAAACTAGTCTCTCAGTTTTAAAGCTATCTGCATGAAACTTTCCCAAAAGTTGTCTTTATATTGCAGGTAGTATATAAGTCGGAACGAGCCGGATCGGACGACTATAGCATATAGCTCCCATAGGAACAATCGGAAAAATAAATGAAAAACAAGAAGGAAAGCAAACTTCGGCAAGCCGAAGTTCATATACCCTTGCAGCTATTGCATTAATTAAATACTTTTGAAAACATTTAAATTATGATTTACTTGAGTATGTGCTGAAAAAACATTGAAACTATGATGATTTGCAGCTCAATTATTAGATAGTTATTTTATATATATTTATTATTTCTATGGGTGCTATATGCTATAGACGTCCGATTTTGATGAAATCTAAACCCTAATTCTGAAATATTAAACCATTACTATATCTCGAAGAACTATACAAAAAATTAAAAAACAGCAAAGTTATATTTTTTTTCCATTTATTTTTCCGATTGTTCCTATGGGAGCTATATGCTATAGTCGTCCGATCCGGCTCGTTCCGACTTATATACTACCTGCAATAGAAAGACAGCTTTTGGAAAAGTTTCATGCAGATAGCTTTAAAACTGAGAGACTAGTTTGCATATAAACGGACGGACAGACGGACGGACAGACGGACATGGCTAGATCGACTCTCCTAGTGATGCTGATCAAGAATATATATACTTTATAGGGTCGGAAACGTCTCCTTCACTGCGTTGCAAACTTCTGACTGAAATTATAATACCCTCTGCAAGGGTATAACAATCGAAGTTTATGTCTGTCGCACTGCATAGCCAACATTAGAAGGTAAGTTAATGTAGCAACTTCACCTCCAGCTAACAGTTCTTTCGTTCCGTTCCTCTAATTCAGCGAAGACCGACAGAGCAGCGGCCGAGCAGCGGCCGAGCAGCGGCATATAATTTCTAAAATATTATCTCGATTTTTAAAATGATTTAAATGATTCAAAAATGAGTATGTCTACCGACAGATACAATCGATGCACACTGACAGAGACCAGCACCTGCGGTCTAACATGACTTAGCATGACTGTACATACTTTAGATCGAGTCTCCTAGTGATGCTGATCAAGAATATATACATATATTTTCCTTCAGTGCGTTGTAAATTGAATGACTGAAATTATAACACCCTTTGCAAGGGTATATAACTATGCTAATAACACTGTGCAACAGCCTAAAAAATACATTGGTGCGACATGTATGTCCAATAGGTCTAGGTGTGCTAAACATGACCTCATCCTTGGAGTTCCTCCATCACCCTTCAAGAAAAATTATTATCAACGGCTGAACAGAATTTTACTGCCTGAAAATATGATCATTTAGCTATAGTGCAACTATTTTACTAAGGACCCTCATACTTTAAAAACGAAATGCAAACACATCAAAAGACCTAAATGTCTTTGTTTGATGGTGCCTAAAATATTCTATACCATTGATTGTATTTATTTAAAATTTACATGAATAATGTTGGCATTTCACAAAACTGGTAAGCCTACTTTTAGGCACCACCAAACAAAGCTCTTCCAGGTCTTTTAATTTGTATGCATTCTTTTTCAAATGTAAAATTAAAAAAAAAATCTGTCGACTGTTTTGGGTATGGTATCATAGGTTCAGGCAGTAAAATTCAGTTTGGCAGTTATTTAGAATCAAAGTACCCGTAAAATCAAATTTGTTTGCTGTTTGAGATAATTTTTCTCGAAAGCTGAGGGTTATGGAGAAATTCCAAGGAATTGGACGTGTTCAGCACACCGAGATTTATTAGACCTTGGACGTGTTCAGCACACCGAGATTTATTAGACCTTTATAGTCGCACCATTGTAGTTTTTCATCGACCTCGATTTGTTGCACAGTGTAATTTTTATTTATGTTTTTATGTATTGTATTATTTTTGTTAACAATCATTTTAGTTATTGTTTTAAATTGTTTATTTTTACTTGTAGTTCTTATAACTTAAGTTTTAATTTAACTTGATTAATAAGTTAATTACTTAGTTCCTAACAGGTTTAAAAAAAAACGAAATTAAAGACATCGTCGTCAAGCCGAAGTTTTAATACTCTTGCAATCAAGGAATGGATCCGAAATGATATAAAGCCATATAATTTAAACCCTAAAAGACAAAAAAGCGAATTATACGAAAAATTCTTTGAACACAACCAAGTTTATCAAATTTCTTCTGATAGTTTTAGTAAAACTTAATCCGTAATTCTGAAGTATTAATCTATTACAACATCTATTTAAAAACAGCAATGCTATAATTTTTGTTTTATATTTTTCACCTTTGCACACTGGGCCCGAGATTTGGCCAAAAGGCCATTTTCTTTTTTTTTTTTGAGAATCTTAATAAAATAATAAATTTAATATACATAAAACTATTTGGTTCCAACATCTCAAAGAATTTTTTTTAATCGATTTTTTTGACACATTTATAAAGATAAAATTTCATTAAAATTGAATAAAAAATTAAAAAAGGTATTGAAATGAGTTGAATACTTAGCTGATCGAAATTCTTGTTAAGTCATTGAAATGGACTATAATGTCAAGTAAAAAATGTAATATACCTGGATTTCTTACTTATTTATTAAAATATTGACAAAAACTTAAAAAAAAAAGATTTACCTTCGTAAACCTTTTAGAAATGGAGTGATATCTTTAAAAATAAGTTCTTTGATTAATTAACTACCAAAATCACCCGCCGATTTTGCGCGGTTTTGCTCTAGTTTTCCCTTATATCTTCTCATACTCATAAAATGCATACATTAGACGTCATCATAAAACATTTTAAATATTTAAAAAATAAATAGTTGTTTTTAAACTTTTAATGATGCATATGGAAAGAAACAAAAAAAAAATATATAATTATATCTTATACTTGAAATACTTATACTGTGTTAAAATTAATTAAATTCGTTACCAACTTTTAGTTCTAGAAACAATATATGCAAAAATTGAAATATTTTCAACTTTCGATTGGAATTACTATATCTATTAAATTGCTTTATTTTTAGTTGGTTGTATATGTATAGCTTTTAAGAAGATAATCTGCATTATATCAGCTTCCTAGCTGTACAGGGAAAGAAAGATTTGCCGATAGATATGACTTCAACAAAGTCTCAAAGTGGCAATGCACCCTTTTGTGATTAGCCTACACTAAGGCTTGGCCCCGATTTAAAATAAATTTGCGCTGCGTAGGCATAACTAGAATCTCCATGTTAAATTCCAATCTCTGGATTTTCAAGTTTCTGTAATCTCTACGTTCATACGGTCAGACAGACAGACTAAATTGATGCTACCTCAATGGGTGTATTCAGCAGAACAACATAATCACAAATCACTGATGGATCAGTAAACATTACATGACATTACGCATTAATTAATTCATTTTTGCTTGTTTTGTTTGTTTTTTACTTTTTTTTATACATTCTGATTTATTTGTTTGTTTTTTTATGTATAATGAATGAAAAAATGGTAGCGTACTATTTTGACGCTACAATTTAAAAAAGCCACGCTTCTCCCCCTTAAATGTATTATTTTGTAGCGGAGAGCCGGAAACGCCCCTTAATTAAAAAAATGTAACGTGCATTGCAGACCTGCAGCCTTCTACTCAAACGAACCACTCGACGGCGGGTCTCATCCTCTTTGAGGGCCTTTTCCAGATATTATTTGACACAGTTTATGGAACACTGTTTGCATCACAAAGGCTTGTGTAAAGAGGGTCGATGTATAAAAGGAAGCGTAGGGAAGAACAACAAAGGGCTAAAACAAACAACGAGCTTCAAGAGATTTGGCGAAGATTTTTGGTTTTTAATTTGCGTCAACATCAGACCGTCCTGGTAATTGATTTTTCTCTCGTGAATTTACTGCAGCGTTTCCTTAGTTGACTTTCGAGTCTGACAACCCAAGTGGGGTATAAAATGCTGCGCTTAGCAAAAATTCGACCAGTTTTAATGCAGGCGTCCTCTGTGTGTGTCATATTTTTTGTTTTTGGCAGCCGCAACGAACCGTGTTTTCCGGCTGACCATAGAGCCCTAGTCATCAGATATGGCAAGTCGGGTCTATGAAGAGATAGCAAATAAATTGCAAACGCAATCGGTGGCAGCCAAATTGCAATTTAAGCCCCGCAAGCCATTGATTTTGCTGTTTAAATACTCCGAGTTGAAAAACGGAGTTGCCAAAAGGCAAGAATGCTGAAACAGTAAATATTTGCACGCAGTAATGGTGTTTGCTGTTTTCTTTATTTGTTCATAGTGGTTCACACTTCGTCATATATATACACTAAGAAGTTGACGTCCATGCTCCCGGACTGGCATGCAAATTGGTTTTATTTTGATATCGCTTAAAAATTGGCTTACTCTATCATTAAAACTTGACACCGACTGGAGATACTTCCGCTTCGATGCCGATTCGACCAGAGCAAAAGGCGTTCCGCAATCACAATCAATCGAAAACAATAGCTAGCTAGCGCCTAACGGCCCAGCACTGGGTGCATCCTTCGATGGGCTGTGGTTGGGGCTGGGTCCTAGGAGCGCCGCCCGAAGAGCTTGAGGGGCCTCCTCCAGCCGCCGGGCCATCATAGCTGCTCGTTGCCGATGTGCGTGGTGTCCGTGGGCAGCGAGTGGGTCTGGAAGGCAAGGGGGCTGTTTACGCGGGCTGTTTACGCGGCTTTGCCAGATGATGTCGACGGGTGAGGAGGGCCCCCCCCCCCCCCCCCTCTTGGTCACTTACCTGCAGCGCCTTACGCTTGTGGTGCATCGAGGAGTTGGAGGACGACTTGCCCTTGCCCTTCTTCCAGGAGCAGAGCAGCAGCTCCTTCATGCCCTTCCGAAAATTGCGGCTGAGGAAGGCGTAGAGAAGGGGATTTACGCCCGAATTGAAGTACGTGACCAGAAAGGTGAGCGGCGTTAGTAGCGCATTAAAATTGGAATCACCGCGATACGAACGTGACCTGCAAATGCATATACATGAAAATAACTATCTGCCTTTATACGTATACCTAATGCTCAGCACAATGTGTGTTCTGTGTGTATGCAAATGAGCATCTGTTGGACAAACATTGAACTGACTTCTGTGGCCTGTCCCAAAGCAGATTCCAATTCTCGGATCTAAAACTTGGCTGGCCAAAGTATTTTGTAATTCTAATTCAATTCTCTCACTCCACTCCCACTATATTCATGTAGAAAAACTTTGCGGTGCTCCAAGTTTGTCTATCCCTAAAGAATTCATGACGAAAACTACGCCATTAACTGTTCAAGGATTAAAGGTTCGCAAAGTGTGATATATATTTAATTAGAAATCCACTTAAATTCAATTTCTTTCAACTACTGCAACTCTTTTAACCCAATAGTCATTATTCAGCTGGCACACAGAAAAAAACAAATGTCTTTTAATAAAACCGTTTTTTTTCTTATTTAACTTATATAATGTTTCGTTTTCGGCCGTTCAAACACTCCGAACGGATGTCTTTGCATTGGGTGCTACCAAAGATTAAAAATAAACAATTGTAAATGTATATTTATCAGCCCTACCATTTATATTCAAGAGCGAAAACGTTATATTAATAATAAAAAATAATATTAATAGTAAAAAACCAAAAACAACTTATTTTCATTAAAAAACAAGAAAGGAAGCAAACTTCGGCAAGCCGAAGTTCATACACCCTTGCAGCTATTGCAAAAATTAAATACTTTTGAAAACATTAAAATTTATCATTTACTTGCGTATATGCTGAAAAACATTGAAGCTATAATGATTTGCAGCTCAATTATTAGAAAGTTATTTTATATATTTTTATTATTTCTATGCGAGCTATATGATATAATCGTCCGATTTTAATGAAATTAAAACCGTAATTCTGAAATATTTAACCATTTCTATATGTCGAAGAACTAAACAAAAAATAAAAAACAGCAAAGTTATAATTTTTTTTATTTATTTTTCCGATTGTTTCTATGGGAGCTATATGCTATAGTCGTCCGACTTATATACTACCTGCAATAGAAAGACAACTTTTTGGAAAGTTTCATGCAGATAGCTTTAAAACTGAGAGACAAGTTTGCGTAGAAACGAACGGACAGACGGAAGGACAGACGGACATGGCTAGATCGATGCTCATCAAGAATATATATACTTTATAGGGTCGGAAATGTGTCCTTTTTTTATTTAGCTAAAAATTGTTTTAACAGGTATAACAGATTAACGTTTGTTTTATGAAAAAAATTTCGAAATGCAAGTTTTTCTGTATTACTTATGTTTACTCTTTGACGTTGGTGCACTACGTTTAAAGTTCGAAGGCTTTTGTTACACCGCATTAATATTAATAAAAATGTTCTGGCATTTCTTTCTCTTTAAAGGAATTTATGAGGGGAAAAACTAGTGCTTACTCGTCTTTTGATGCTGATATAGAATATATATAGTTTATAGGGTCGGAAACGCATCTGTTTACCTTTTATGTGCTTATCAACGACTACAATATACCCTTTTACTCTACGAGTTACGGGTATAAAAATTGTGAATACTTCTAGGCACTAGAAATGTTGATCATAAAACTTTTTAATTTCAAGTAAGTCCATAAATTAAACATTGATTCTCAAAGACTAAAGCACAATCGCGCTAAATCAGCGGCTGAAATCGGTAGTTAATATAACTTAATTTTTGAAGGAATCACTTTATTTTCCGAGGGTACCACAAATACTAAATTAGGAAAAAGTTCCTACTACTTAAAATTCTTGTCGATTTTTATGAAATAAGTAAGAAATTAAGCAAAATATATTTTGAACTTCGTATGTTGATCAATTCCGTGGGTTTTACCAACAGTTTTACCAACAGTCCAAAGTTCAGTTCTTTATCTTATTTTTAACAGATTATGTAATTTTTTATTTGATATGTATATTTAAAAGGGACCCTTATTTCATTAACTGCTGGCAAACACTCGGTTTACTGGCCAAATGTGAAATGTGTAGAATCTTATTGTTTCTAAATCGTTTCTATACTCATAAGACCCTAAACTATTTAAAGATTTTACATTCATAAAAGTTTGCAATGAATTAAAAAAAAACTATATGTCGAAGAACTAAACAAAAAATTAAAAAACAGAAAAGTTATAATTTTTTTCATTTATTTTTCCGATTGTTCCTATGGGAGCTATATGCTATAGTCGTCCGATTTTGATAAAATTTAAACCGTAAATCGAAAATATTTTACCATTACTATATGTCGAAGAACTAAACAAAAAATTAAAAACAGCAAAGTTATAATTTTTTTTCATTTATTTTTCCGATTGTTCCTATGGGAGCTATATGCTATAGTCGTCCGATCCGGCTCGTTCTGACTTATATACTACCTGCAATAGAAAGAAAACTTTTGGGAAAGTTTCATGCAGATAGCTTTAAAACTGAGAGACTAGTTTGCATATAAACGGACGGACAGACGGACGGACAGACGGACATGGCTAGATCGACTCTACTAGTGATGCTGATCAAGAATATATATACTTTATAGGGTCGGAAACGTCTCCTTCACTGCGTTGCAAACTTCTGACTGAAATTATAATACCCTCTGCAAGGGTATATAACATTCGTGGCACCCAGTATTTTTTGTGTATAATCCCAGGTGAGTGCACCGAAAAAGGTGCTGACTTTTGTCCACTTCAATGTACCCGGGTGATTAAGCTGCTGTGCGTAGTACTGTTTTCTGGCCATCTGGGAGCAAAAGGCTCTCGAAAACTTGCTTAATGGAGCGGGGATTTCGCCAAGGGCAAAGTTTTTCGCCGCCTGCAAGTATGCAACATAAACTTTCACCAAAACTTTTCATGCAAAACAATATTTAAAGCAGGAAGAGAGGTGTTTTTTTTCGTTTTCCCTTTTGCACCAACTGTCAACTGTCCTGCAGTTGCTGCTCGCTAAAAATTCGGCTTGCACTTCCAGTTGGCTCAGTTCACTAGAAGAGTTGGCCAACAGTTTGGTCCACTCGGATGGCCTTCGCTTTGTTTTTGATGCTGCTGGAGTCCAAAAGTGGCCATTTGCCAACGGTTTGCTCCAGATCCCGGAAAAACTGCAATGCCAATCCCAATCGGGGACTCAAAATTAAGGCAAACTCTGCGTGGTCGTTTGTAAGCTCTGGGTCGTCTAGTGAGCCTCATTTGCCAACTGCTGACAGTTGAGATCTAATAATGAAAACGTGGCTCACCATGACACCGAAACCCTGTTGAGTTTATTCGTTAACCTTGAAAGGAAATGCAAACGCGTGGAAATTACTTGGAAGTTTTCGCCTTGAAAAGCAATAACAGCTATTGTGTATCTTATGGAAACGATATTAACATACATACTTGCTGAGTTCAATAAATACCCTTATAGTCTTCCAAACTAATCAATCGACACATTTTTAGAAAGCTACAGTATAAGCTGCAGAAATCCATAATAAAAAAGTTTTCTGCGTATTGACACAAAATAGGCTATTGGTTGAAATATTAGTATTTGAAGGAAGTAAACCACGAACATAAAAATGCAATTCAATTTTAAAAGATTAAGACACAATCAGGAAGTATCCTTTATATTTATATTAATTATTTTTGGTAACACAATTACTGAAAATTGAGTTTATTTTATTTTTAGCGGGAAAATTAAAACCGTGTTCGGTCGAAAAGCAAAATCTGCTTGCAGGCCCTAGAAATTATGGGAAAACATATAAAGAAAGTCCCACTATGGTATTCAATGCTATACGCTATGAGACGAAGAAAGAGAATCGGCACAGCAAAATCAAGTTTGTGTCGGTTGACGTCAATTTATAATTCATAACCAAATTGCGAGAGGTCCCAGGAAGCTAAGCCTCTTGACGCGAAAGCACGTGGTCGCGATGTTGAAGTTTGAAAAGATCAATATGATTATATACTCAGGTCAGACGAGAGTAAACAACCCAAGACACAGTAAAAGGACAGTCAAATAGTGTCTTAAATCACCATTGAGACACTATTTACACTTGGGCTGGGTCATTGTGTTTTTATAACCTTGCACATGGTATTATAATTTTAGTCAGAAGTTTGCAACTCAGCGAAGGAGACATTTCCGACGCTATAAAGTATATATATATTCTTGATCAGCATCACTAGGAGATGCCATGTCTAGCCATGTCCGTCCGTCCGCCTGTCCGTTTCTACGCAAACTTGTCTTTCAGTATTAATGCAATCTGCATGAAACTTTCCCAAAAGTTGTCTTTCTATTGCAGGTAGTACATAAGTCGAAACGAGCCGGATCGGACGACTATAGCATATAGCTCCCATAGGAACAATCATAAAAATAAACAAAAAAAAATTATAACTTTGGTGTTTTTTAATTTTTTTTTTTAGTTCTTCGAGATATAGTAATGGTTTAATATTTCAGAATTTCGGTTTAAATTTCATCAAAATCGGACGACTATAGCATATAGCTCCCATAAAAAAAAATTATAACTTTGCTGATTTTTAATTTTTTTTTAGATCTTCGACATAAAAGTAATTGTTAAATATTTCAAAATAACGGTTTAAATTTCATCAAAATCAGACGACTATAGCATATAACTCCCATAGAAATAATAAAAATTTATAAAATAACTATGTAATAATTGAGCTGCAAATCATCACAGCTTCAATGTTTTTAAACATACACGCCAGTAAATCATAATTTTTACGTTTTCAAGAGTATTTAGTTTTTTAAATAGCTGCAAGGGTATATGAACTTCGGCTTGCCGAAGTTTGCTTCCTTTCTTGTTTTAACATAATCTTCTGAATAAGAAAGAAAACTTGATTTTTTAGTATTAAGAAAAAAAAAACCTAAAAAAAGGGCGCAACCCCGACCATTTTTTTTTTTAAACCTTGCTTTTATATCAATGGCTTAATTCAAAAAATAAAGCCCGAGAATGTTAGTGGGATTAATTAATAAATTAAATTAGGGTGCATATTTTTAATTGTTTGTAGCGTAATAATAGTTTTAAAGTATAAAATAATTAAAATAACAACAAACAAAAATGTTATAAACATGTTTTTATGTTTTTAAAAAATATGAAAATATGAATATAATTCAGGCAGCTTTCAGGTATACATATATACATATGTATGTGGGTGGAAACATACAGTATCAAGACCAAATATTTTCAAAGGTGAAATCGTGTTACCAAGTGTATTTTAGTACTTCGCTGCTGATTTGCTAGACTTCACTTTTGGCCGACGCCACCAAAATTTATTCGAATTGTATCCCCGGTCTCCGGAAAAAATATCTGAAACGCATGTCTCTTTGCTACCGCAGATGAAACACTCAATTTGCACAAATGTAAAATTTGTTGCGGGCAAATATATAGTATGATTTCTTGCCAGATACAAAGAGAATGCATTTCAACCCGCAGACCCACTTCCCCCACGCTGCCATAATTTAGATTTTTGTATAGCTTGACTGGGCGGCAAGAGTTGTTTACTTGCCTGGAATTTCAGTTTTCATTTATTTAAAGAATTGGCTGCTCTAGGACGTGGTACTGTTTTAAAAGTTGCTACACTCATAAAATGAATTTTTAGATCAAGAACAACAAGAATTTTTATGACAAAAAAATTAAACGTTCCCCCACACAACAATCAGGGTTTGCGTGGTGCCATCTATTGGACTGCATTGCCAACACTAAAAGCAACCCCACCCACCGCTAACTGTTCTTTCGCTCTGTCTCTATTTCTTAGTTTCTGCTTTGAATTTCATGAATTCATAAAAAGATGAAATCAAAATAGCCACTCTTTATGCGATACAGACAAATGCATGAAACAATATTAGCAGACATTCCAGACGTGTAGAATAAAGTGTCACCTTAATTTACATGTCTGACACCTCGGCTAGTATTATTATTTTAGCTGATTGTAAGTACTTTTACCATCGCCAAAGCTAATTAGCTTTAAAACCGAGTAAAAACAAAAATAATAAACGACTTTAAAAGGTGGAGAAGAATTTAATTTAAGTTGTTTATTTTTTTTGTACGGCGCTGCCACCTTATTTATAACGAGTTAAGTTAGCTGCGCCCCACCATTTCATACATTTGTTTGATTTCATAGTCCACTTTCGTGTGTAAGCAAATACATGAAATGGTGTTTACACAGACACGAATATACCCATTTCAGCACATTATTTCATGAAATGGCCGTCGTATAAACACAGTATATACAAGGTGACCTTCTCAGCTCTGCCGAGAACGAGAGAGCGCCAAAGACTCTGTAATACACTTAGCCGCCGCCTTGTTACGCGGCTTGTTCAACTTTTGTATGGGAAACACGTATTACATAAATATATGTTAGTCACTTTTTTTTTATGAAGTTTAAAATAAATTAAAAATTTTTTCATAAGTGAGAAAAATGAAGCTAATCCAGAACAACTACAAAGAAATGGTTTTTTATATTTAAGAAACTTAAATTTAAATAAAATATAACGTTTTTTATAACAAGAAAATATGTTTAAGCACTAATTACTGAAGAAATCAAGATAGCTTCTACCAATCAGATGTTGTGTGAAAACGGTTCAAAATAGGGGAAAGATAGTTCCTATAAATTCTATTTGGCACTAATAATTGTAACTCGGGACTCTCCACATCATTTTGGGGACTCTAAACTAATTAATTGAATTGTCTTTGTGATATAGGAACCATCCCACCTTTTTCTAAATCCAAGCACTCCCCTGGCAGTAATTTTTCAATAAGTCTTATTCTAGTCAACTCACAACCACCTAACGTATAACTTAACGACATGCACGCGACTTTGTCAAGACTAGAGGAAGATCGTGGCCAGGGTGGCTTCCTTCCTGAAGAAGATTGAGTCATTTCAGAGACAGAGCTTTAAAAGAGGACTCGTTGTATCCTACCTCTCAGAAAAATCAAATTCCATGTTAGAAGAGGAAATTAAAATAAGTATCACTTCCGTACAAGAAGAGAGTGCTTTACGGTTTGATTCGAATGACGTTAGTTCCAAAAAGCTAGGAAATAGCAGACAACTTGGATGAACCTCTATATTAGCTTGTGTTTGATTTATTT
The DNA here is from genome assembly GCF_025200985.1 of Drosophila gunungcola. Taxonomy (NCBI): domain Eukaryota; kingdom Metazoa; phylum Arthropoda; class Insecta; order Diptera; family Drosophilidae; genus Drosophila; species Drosophila gunungcola. Next base: position 3,649,232 of record NW_026453162.1, read on the forward strand.
CTCTTTTTATAAAGGGGGATTACAAAAGACCTCTCACAAATAATTTCTAGGAATAGGGAAATCAATTTGTGTAGTGGTCTGCCTAGAACCTCATCAGGAGCCGGTGGATAGACTGGCATAACTCTTTGCAGATTAAAGAGAAGGGAGCTTTCATTTAAATTCGGATAAACAATAAAGATTAAGATTGATTTGGACTGGACGAAGCTAAATAATTCCATTAAAAAACATTGCAAAAAAATCGACAATTGCCTGCTATATGGCAACAGGCTAAGGATAAATTCTTTTCATTATAAAATTCTGAAGGCTCTGTGAAAAAAATAAGTAACTGCCTATTTTCCCAAACAGAAAAACGTCAGTGCTCACATCGGAGATATTTGCCATCCTGCAAGCTATCAAAACAACCTTGAAGGAAAACTTAAGAGTTTAGAATCTCTATAGACTCTATGCTTGAAACATTTTTATCAGTGACAATCAAAACAGACAAGTTTCTATTGTGAAATCATGCAGATATCTTTTAAACTGAGAGACTAGTTTGCGTAGAAAAGGACGGACAGACGACCATGGCTAGATCGACTCTCCTGATCAAGAATATATGTACTTTATTGAATCGCAAATGTCTCCTCCACTGCGTTGCAAATTTCTGAGTGAAATTACAAAACTCTCTGAAAGAGTATAAGAACATGGGATTACGCGTCTCTGTACTTCTTCTTACGCACTTCTTTTTGTTTTAAACTTGGTTTGCGGTGCTGTGAAAACAGTAATTAAAATATTTGGGATATTTAAGTAGTTTGTGTACTGTTTTGAAGTGGTTTGATTTTCAAGTATTTCTTGAAAATTGTTGCATATTCAATATTTTTTTTTTCAATTTTATTTTTTACGGTGTTTTTACAAGATTTTTTTAAAATTAAATATCAAAATTTTTATTTTATATTATTTTTACAAATTTACTTTCCTGTTGTTATTTTAGTGTTAGTGATGCATTTTTCGATTTATTTTTTAACGAAAATGGATTAATAAAAAGTGAAACTTTAGATACGAGATTTTTTACAAATTTACTTTCCTGTTATTATTTTAGTTTTTAGTGATGCATTTTTTAACCAAAATGGATAAATACAAAGATAAACTTTGAAAATTATCAGCGCCAATTATATGCAACGAAACAAATTTTTGTTAAGAAATCATCAACCAAACTGTAACTTTCTTCATCATTTTTTTGCGCTTTAAGAACGCCTTAACTGTCACGTCCACGGACGGATTTCTTAAATGCTTTCTATACCCGTTACTCGAAGAGTAATAGGGTTATTGCATTTGTTGAAAAATATGTAACAGGTAGAAGGATCAATAGCCGAGTTATTCAAGCTATGTCTGTCGGCCCGTCCGTATTACCGTTGAGATCTTGGAAACTATAAGAAGCTAGTGATTTAGAGTTTGGCAACGGAGCTACGTCCACTTTAACGCCCACAAATCGCGAAAACACTCTGAGACATGTTAGGCCTTAGTTGTAAGGCTTTATCTATCGGCCATATCAATCTGTAGACACAAAATGCTGCCATTGTTTTAGAAGTTAATTGCAATGAAGAGTAGCGGAGAGCTCACATACTATGAAATGCTCGCACTTAATATGTGTGGGTAATTTGCACGGGGAAACTTGTCAATGTGTATGTGCCCAAAGCGGTTTTTACTGTTCGTGTGTGGAATGCCGCTGCTCTGCATAAGCTCTTGTTCTTTGCTTGCAGTGTTGTCAATGCAGTTCGGAAGATAGCGCCAGCTATAGCACGATTGTTTACTTTGGGAAAATAGCGGCACTGAAACGCTGACGCGTATGCGAATCAGAATTTATAATTTGACGAAAAACTTGGAAGCGCACACCACATATGCGCACGAAACCTATTTTAGTTTGAATTGTGTGAGTTCTTCTCTCTTCTTCATTAACAAGTTTTAAAGTTTAAACAAAACATACAATTTATTTAGCTTGTATTGCATAATCTTTGGTAATATATACAGTTCTCATTCGGAGCAGCCTTCCTCGAAAGTGTGTATTAAGCAAAACATTTTCGTGAGAATTAAAAGCTATACTTAAGTGTACGTTTTTATCTTAACCCTTTCACCAATTAACTCCTCGTCGATTTAGCTCTTTGCTCGACTGCAAACAACGTTTTAACCGCCCAGCTAGTTTTCACCGCCCACGAATTACCCCAACCAAAGAAGCCAAAACGCCCCAATTCAGTTCTAGTAAAGCGAACCGCCCAATTGAAATTGCCACACCGGAAGCGGAACTGCCAGCCAAAGGGCAAGTTAAGTCGGACTTTTGTTGGTGTCCGCATTGAAAGTGGCAAAGAAAGCGAATTGTCCGTCTTTAGAACGAAATTGGATCGGAAAGAGAAATTGTTTTTAAATCGATTTAGCCCATTGGCAACCCTCGACCAGAAGCTGGTTGGGGATTCCAATTGATTACTTAATTGTTTGCCAGCCTTGATTTCAGCAGGAAGCCATCTCGGGCTTATCTGCCCACACGCAGATGTTAATTTTCCCGCCTATCGGCCGAATATGCAAATGCTTGTCAATTCCCAGTGCACTATGAAAGTGTTGGACGAGATTGGGACTGGACACGCAGAAAAAAAAAATAAGTAAAGTACAAATTGATACTTTTCCATTTACAAAAATTAAAAATGTATAATGGCAATTTTTGCTTATTTGTTTTCTTGTTTTAAAGCATCGTTACACGCGCTTGACGAGAATGACAGTTTACGCAGGAATATGCGTCTACATAAAGCAAAATGGCGGTTGTTAATTTTGCTTTTGTAAAGAACACTTTCAATGCCAGAAAAGCAACAGCAAAGCTAACAAATATTATGAAATGTATGCAGTACATTCCAAGAGCTGCCTTGAAGAGTTAAAACACTTAATAAGTGTTATGAATTAATCTTCTACACATGACTAAATTAAAATGTATATCCTCCAGCCTACGATTGCCAGCTGTTTGTTTTTCTTAGAGATGATTGGCAAATAACAAATAAATATCGAAAAAAATCACTAGGTCAGCTACAAACCCAACTCAGACGCACTCTTTCCCCAGATGCAATGACGCAAAAACTAGGGTGACATATTTTGGTCCTTTTGAAAAGTTTTCTAACAATAGTAGAAACATTTTCAAAAATTTTGTTGGTTAAAGAGTACTATTTTGAATAGTAGATTACCTATTTTATTTAAAAGAACCTTAGGACGTGAATTCAAGTCCCGCTTTTGCAGTAATTTTATTTTGTCTTTCATTTAAATTTTGATTTTAGGTCTAAAAAATTATTCTGTGGTATAACAATGCCTAGACTTGAAGACCAATTTTTTTCTACTAATACTATTTTGTGGTCTATGTATTAAACATCTTGTAGGTAAACTACTATTTTTATGACAGTAACCCATTTTGTATAGGCTTGATTTGGTTGATTAAACACATGTTTTTTGTTCTGTGTGTGCTGGTGGGACGGCTACTTACCAGTACTGCCACATTTTGCGGGCGTGATACGGCAGATTGCAGAGGGCGAATGTCAGCACGAATATTATCAGCATACGGACGACGCCGCGCCGTGCCCGAAGGACGTTGCTGGACGAGTGGGACATGTGGGTGGCTCCGGCTCCGGCCCCGCCCCCGCCGACCCCTCCGCCCCCCGCGGCTAGGCCCGACCGCTGGTGATGGGCGTGGGAGTGGTGGTAGAAGCTCGTCTTGCGGCAGGCGCTGACAATGGGACGATCGGCCTCCAAGGACACCTGTGCAGATTAACAGGGGTAAGGGCATTAGCTTTGTGGCCTCAGCAGCCGGGCAGAGCGTTATCTAATCGAATATCAATTCGATTATAACCTACCTTGCAATTATCAAGCTAATTTGTGGTGTTGTTGTGTGTGGTTGTTAAAATTGGAGGGGTTAGAAGAGAGGTGGGAGCAAATAGTATTATTGATAAAACGAAATGTAGAGAGAGAAAATTGTTCAACGGAAAGATAGTTACACTTTTATCTGTGGGTGAAGGTCGAGAAAGGACATAAGTTAAATGATAGCGAAAAAAAAGTTATAACTAAAGTTTATCATAGTGTTCTTCTCATGAAAATGCGGTTAGCCCGAAAACTTGTATACGTTTTTTGACGACTTTTTTTTAAAACGCATCAAAGAAAGCTCACTAATGGTGATACTTGACAGATGGACCGACCTTAAAACTTGACTACAGTTTAAAGCTTACAATTTTTAATTTTCAAACTGGGTCTTTTTATGACATTACATTGTTCGTCTCATTCATTGACGGATTCATTGAAGCTCAGAAACAGAGATAACTATATGGATGCTGCTTGAGTTTTTTTTCGATAATAAGTTCACAGCCACACTGCCTTTTTAACGTTAAATTCAAACTTTATTGTTTTGTTTATTAAACTGTGTTTATCCCGCAAATTTTAACGTTTAAAGGGTTTCAGTCGTTTCTTTTAAATGGTTAAAAGCCTCGCTTTTTAATTCCGATGTGTCGTCAACTCCAATCAATGAGCAAAATTGTACTTCTTATAGCCGGATTCCATTGGCGCATTAAAACGCATTTAGCCTAATGCGCATTTATTAACAAAGGGAATCCCATAAGGCTAAATGCGATTAAAAATCACTCGCACCGAACATTTTTAGAAAAAATACCGGAAAATACTTAATTTTTAACGATGTTTCGTTAGTGCCACCACTACAACAGCTGGTTTCTATATGCAAGGATGGCGCATATTTCTTTTGAATATAAATCTATTTTGCGCAAATATGATTGAAACAAGGGCATGCGCAGCAAATCCTGGTTGCAGTACCAAAATGCATTACTGCTGGAAATCTGGCAGGAAAAAACTCTTACATTTACGGCGAGCTTTGCTCTTTTTTTAGAAAACCCGTCAAACACCCCATCCTTGTCGTCCACGTTGGCAAATGCCTCGATATCATTATGGGTGTCCTGCTGAGCATTAAATATTAACGAAAACTCTTTAATTTATTTTGTTTTGATTTGCGAAAATTCAGAAGTAAACAAACCCAGATCAGCTGTTCGTGTCATTCACATGTCAGAATCAGTGACATTTAAAAAGTCTACTAATGCGGCAATGGTATCAGGCTATTAGATACCATTTTGCTCATTGATGTATAGGTCCCGGTAGTATTTCATCGAATGGTATTTTAATACCAAAATCCGGTGCATATTTTTCTATCGGATATCGGTTCTGGCAATTTTGTTCATTTATTGCTCATTGGAATCGACATAAGATATCTTGCTCGCACTTTTGTAAAATCGTATAGTTAAAACAAAAAATGAGCAATGAATGAGGCCAACAATGTAGTGACATAACCCAATTTGCATTAGTGGTGTAAGCCGACACATCCAACAATTAAAACAAAATAAAATATATATATGTTTCAAATTTCGATTATTTGTCCTTTGTCCTAGTTCATGTCTGATGCTGATTAAAAACAATCAAGCTTACCGGTGTGTGACAGTTGCAAGTTAAAGCTACTGTTAAGCTCGAAAATAAGATAAAGCCGTGGTGAAGCTGACCAATTGTAGCATTTCTGCCACAACTTTAACGACTCACTTGCAGTTTTGCTAGGTGCTTTATTTCTTCACTCCGCCATCTGTCACACCAGTATCTGAGTTTTGTGGCGAGGTCAGCGATTGCCCTAATGGCAATTGGCACCTGCTCGGAGGACCGTGCCACTTGGCCCAGCGAAACTGCGAGACTAAAATCCATGGGAAAAAACTTTTTCGACTGAGAGCTTTGTCAGCCCGGCCACTTTGTATCTAATAAGTTAGTGGATGTCGGTCAGCGATGTGACAGCAATACCCCCAAAAAAGCACAAAAAATCCTCGTCGCCTTGCAATTTATTTCAGTTGGCCATGGTCTCTTGTAATCGAGTTTCAAAATTGCGTGTTGTAGCCACACGAATCATGTAGGCTTTTCAAAAAATATCAATGAAAACTATCTTTAAATTTTTTGAAAGACGTTTAAAAATTCTTAATCGTCAGAACAATACAACTATTTACCTATTTGATTTAAATTTTATTTTATTTAATTTAAATATGGTTAAAATTTAATTTTTTTTTTAGATAATAAAATGAATTTTAATTTGTATACTTTTGCAAACATCTGACTGAAATTATAATACCCTCTGCAAGGTTATACAAACCTACTCACTTAAAACATGAACATTCCGTTCTTAAAAAGATTGGACTAGGGGGTAAGTGTCTTGGAACACCAAACACTGGGTAACATATTAAGATCCCGGGTTCAAATAATAGACAAACTAATCAATTTATTATTTTTTTTTGATTTTAATGTGTTCTTTGGTAACGTTCTGCTTTTATTTAAGTTTGTTATCTAGTTGACCTGAAACAAAAGAACTTTTTTTTGTATGTGCTTACAAAAAATTGTTCCCAGATTAAGAAAAATACTGTTTTCTTCCCTCTGTGTACTTAAGTTGTTCACTTGCACAACTCAAATTAAGAAACTTTCATACTTGCATAAAGAAGTTTTCGTACTCTAACCAAGATCTTCCGTACTTCGTTTGAGTACTTAAACTGAGAACGTGCATTCTCAAATTCTGAATTTCGGGATTGAATAATTCGTACTTGAATTTTTTTTTTTCGTACTGGAATCAAAAAATTGGAATTTACCCTACTTTTGACACCGTTCGTACTGGATTTGACACCGAAGTATTGAATCTTTTCTTCGAGTGTTTATAGAATTAAATTTAGAAAAATAAACTAAATCAGATTGACGGCAACAATAGTCATTTAAGAGCTTATCTTCGCTCCTTTCAATCACCAAAATTATCTCAAAGAACTGAGGCTGAGATTGTGAATTTTGTATAACCGCGGTTCATAGTAAGCCTATTCCATTTTTATAGCAAGAACTACCTACTTTGACTATAATTTTGTTTCGAAATGTAAATTGAGGATACATTTTTGCGATTTTTTCGGGGCTAATGACCGTGAGCCTTTGAGCCCACTTTCTCTACCAGCGTACATATTTAAATGGCTATGCTTTTACATGCGGAAATTTTCCTTACTGATTGAACCTTCTATAATTGCCGAGTATTTTTTGGAAGTCATTGTTTTCGTGGGAACTCACCTGACTCTCCGTGATGCTGACGCCGCGCTTCTCATATTTGCTGCTCTGTTTTCGGGACAAGGACGTGGTGCTGCTGCCGCCGGAAGCGAGTGACGAGCCGGCGCCACCCATTCCCACTCCCGGTAGAGGCCCAGATCCTGCCGAAGCGGCGGTTGGGAGCTGGTGGTGCTGGTGGTGGTGGTGCTGGTGGTGGTACATGCTGTTGTGCATGCCCATGCCGCTGTCCTGACAAGATGCCTGCTGCGGCTGCTGATGCTGCACCACATGCGGCGCGAGGCCGCGCGAACTGCGCCACAAAGCAATGGCGATTTTGCTGTACAGCACCTGCAACGCAAAATGTGTTCGTGGTTAGGTTTACTATTCACGCGATCTTCTAGGATATGTTGCATTCTCGCTTCGATGTCTCGAAAATCTAGTTCGAGCATTTCTGGTCAAAGTCAAGCTTTCTTAGGTACAAAAAATGTTAGCTTCCGCCATTAAAACAATTGAAAACACTGTTCTATTTCTTGACACAATGTAACCTTGTTTCTTGGAAATATTTATATCGAATGGCAAACAATAAACAGAAAAAAATTAAAACATGACTGTTACATTTTTAAAATCCAATCGATTCTTGTCATTTTAATCCAGGGGGAATTTAGATTCCATGTAAATCCTTCGGAAGAGAAAACTTGGCCAGATATGGGAAACTGAAATCCGTGTGAATCTTTCGGAAGTGAAAACAAGACCACAGCCGTATATTTAATATAATACTGACTTAAAACATAAATCGACAAAAATTTCGTATTTACTAGAAACACATACATGCAAACAAGCTATAAATCTTAACAATTCTCAATTCAATCTCATGATGATTTTGACGATTTAAAATTGTAAGCCTGTTTATGTTAATATAAAAATGTATGTTGATCTATAAAGAAAAATGGTTGGATATTTTTTAAGTAAAAGGGTTTTTACCAATGTGGACGGTACAAATTTGATAGCGGTTAGAAAGCCTATTTTCTTTGGCTCGCATTGTAAAGCAACTTTAAATTTTTGAATACGATTTACTTACCGTCATCACCAATAGCGGCATAACGTAGAGAAGCACAAAGTTAATCATGTCCAACAGTTTCGAGTTAAACATCTCGCGGTCCAGCACACAAATTTCCTCCTCCTGACCGTCCTGCGTGTGAATGTTCTTAATGGTCTTGCTAAAAACAAACTTGGGAGTTGAGTAGACTGCTGAGGTAATCCAAACGGTGACAATAACCATCTGCAAGAAACACGCATTGACGTTTTGTTTTGTCTGCTCTGCTGCCAAACACGCAAGCAATTTGTTGAATTGAGAATGAACACACAAAATTTGCATGTTAATGGACGTCCCATTTTGTTGTCTTTAGGTTCTTGTAGTTTAATTAGGACAATCGTCATTACTAAAACGAATACTTTGTCAAACAGTGTGCGGGGCATTTCGAAATCGGGGTATCGGGGCATGTGGTTCCAGCCAATCACGATGGGTTAGTTCCCTAAGTCCGAAAAAGTTTTTGTAGGCGCAAGATTATGCCCACGGTTTATTAAGCCTTTCGAGGCTTAATTGTCGCCCAATTTGCATACCCTTTTGGGATCGGTTCAATTAGCATAATTAGCTTGCAAATTATATTTAAATAAAGGTATCAAAGTTGTAAAAATGTCTCACAAGTACAACAAAAATTCTGCCCGGTAAAGGTATACCAGATCAATAGTAAATTTTTATATATTTATATAAGTAACAATGGCTTATAAATTCAAATCGACAAATATGACTCCCCGATTCAGAAAATGACACTCAAAACTAGTTGTATGGTACAATTTTGTTTGAGAGTAAATATCACCATAAAATAATTCTTAAAAAATAAACGCATAAAAACCGAAAACATATTTATCGCTTTAACTTGAAGATTAACAAGAAAGAAAGCAAACTTCGACAAGCCGAAGTTCATATACCCTTGCAGCTATTTCAAAAACTAAATACTCTTGAAAACGTTAAAATTATGATTTACTTGTGTGTATGTTTAAATACATTGAACCTATGATGATTTGCAGCTCAATTATTCGATACTTCCTAAGGCAGCTATACGATTGTTTCTATGGGAGCTATATGCTATAGTCGTCCGATTTTGCTGAAATTTGAACCGTTATTCTGAAATATTCAACCATTACTATATCTCGAAGAACTAAAAAAAAATTAAAAAACAGAAAAGTTATAATTTTTTTATATTTTTTTTTTCCGATTGTTCCTATGGGAGCTATATGCTATAGTCGTCCGATCCGGCTTGATCCGACTTATAAAGGAAAGATTCATGCAGATAGCTTTAAAACTGAGAGACTAGTTTGCCTAGAAACGGACGAACAGACGGACGGACAAACAGACAGACGGACATGGCTAGATCGACTCTCCTAGTGATGCTGATCAAAAATATATATACTTTATAGGGTCGGAGATGTCTCCTTCACTGCGTTGCAAACTTCTGACTGAAATTATAAAACCCTATGCAAAGGTATAAAAATTAACAAAGCCACCAAGCTATGAAAATCAACAATCCGCCGGTAAATTAATTTTATACGGAATTTTCTTTCTGCGAAATACAAAATGGCAATCGATAACCAAAATTGGTTTAATCGTCATAATTGGAGATAAAAAATAAATAGGCATTTTTATGCATTAAAACCGTTATGAACTGTTTGAAATAAATTAAACCATTCAAGAAATTCTGAATCGGGTAGGCCAACTGCGCCGATTTAAATTTATAAGATTGTTTATAGAATCAAAAATGTTGTACCGTTACCCAATAAAATAGGACTTTAAATTCAAAATTATTTAGATCAAAAAACTAGAGAAATTTTTTAAAAATTAAGTAAACAAAAGTGGTGCCGTAATAACTTGGTAAATATGAGGAACTGTTATAAATACCACACATAGAAAAGTTTATATTTGATTAGGAAGGAACTTAAGCCAAGTCCTTTCTTGTCGTTGAATTTTTAAAAACCTTGATTTAACAAATTATTGTTAACTTACCCTTAGACGGGCCGCAGTTAAGATCTGTTTGCAGGTTATGGGATGCACAATGGCGAAATAACGCTCCATGCAGATGACAACCAAGATGAAAATCGATGCCGTATAGCTCAGCGAGTGTACAAACTGGTACATGCGACACAGAAACTCGCCAAACACCCAGCTTTAAGAAGAAACGATGTAGAATTAATAATTATTTATGGGAGAAAGTTTTGCCACTTAAGGAGTCTCTGCTCAGTTTTCCTTCTAAGTGTCGGATCCAAATTTAGGACCCGCCACATAAAATTTTATGACACACCCGCGAAACTAATGCTTCATTAATGTGTCTTTAGTATTTTATGAGCCGCAAAGCATTTTTCTTCTTTTTTATTATCTTTTCTGCTAAAATTACTTAAGTAAATCGTATTTGTGCACAGCTGGCAGCGGATCATAGTATTTTGTTATTGTGTCAGCCGTTCACTCGTTAAAATGAAACCGATAATAAGGTATTATAGGCATAGATAAAGCGTCAAAATTGAGTTGAGTGCATTTTATAATGACAAACCTTGGTCAATTTCTTTAAATTTTGATGAATCGAAGCAAGTCTTTCTTGTTGAAGAAGTTAATTAAGCTATTTATGTCTGAAATCGATTAAGCAGAAGTGTTGGGAGTGCTTTTCACACCAGATAGTCCAAATGCACCGGAAAGCCAAACTCTTATCTGTGGAGGATTTTGTCGATTGAATTTTTTATTTTGTAGTTTAATTTAAACAAATATGAAATTTTTGATTTAAACTATCTGTATTTAAATTCTCTAAAACTTGCTTTTATGGCAGCAAAAGGATATAGTAGTCTCAATATTTTTAAGCCTAATACTAATAAATGGCTTTAAAAAAATGTTGATAAGTAAGAAATCTGTAGCTGGTCCAGAAAACTTCCAGGAAAGCAATTAAAAAAAGCTGTATTTGCTGAAGATGTTATTTTAAAACATAAAATGACCAAAATTGACTTTTTGAGCCCCTGTTACTTCCGTAAAAGTTTAAAATTCTCAAAACCAGCCCAAACGTATGTTTTTGTTGTGAACCCAAAAAGCCAATAAGTTCCATGAAAATTTGACCTTTTAATTTTAGGTTGCCCACTTGGCTTAAAAACTCTTTGCATTAAAGCCAACTTCTCGCGGGTAAAAGGTACATAAGGTACTTGAAATGACAATATACAACGTGTACAAAAAAGAAATGACACAACATTATTTTTTTGGCCTTCAATCCACTACCATAAATTGCACCTAAAAAAACGCTGGTATATTATAGTCGGGACATCAACCTATATCGTTCCTTCTTGTTTTTTTTTGTACTCGTATGAGTCTTTTTATGTAAAATACTTTTTTAATCAAATTATTATTAAAACAGCAATTTTTTTTTAATCTGAATAATGTTAAAAAATTTATTGTTCGATATTTAAAGCATTACTTTTGTGTTTTCCTCGCGATTGTGCTTTGTGCTTATTACTTGTCCCTATGAAAGCTAAGAAACGCAATGAAAATATACATGATTCGACTGGGCGTGGTCAGTTGAAGGAGGGGAATCCGGGAAAAGATTCTCGAGAAAGTGGCATGGAGTTTTATACTCCAGTTTGTAACGGCTGGTGTAAATACTTTGCGGTTGAAAATTTTGCGGTTTGAAATTTTAGAAAAATTAAACCTAAAACCCGGATGATTCGGTATATTTTCTCTGATTTTTTTTTAAATTTATACATACATATACAATACAAAAATGCACGCATCGCAATTCTTCCTTCAGTTGAGAAAATAATTATATTTTTATATTTGCCCTTTAAATTAGGAAATGCGTCAACGAATAAAATTACCCGTAGTCTTTAAAAATCACCCTTAATTTTAGAAAAAAAATTATAACATTTTAATAGCTTCAGCGCGATTTTATAAAACGAAGAGTAATATTTCTATGAGTTTACTGAGACACAATTTTTAATTAAATGCATTTTTAGAGATATATTTAAACATATTAATTAATTTCAAGGTGTCCCTATTGCTTTTCTTTATTTAAAATGTATTTATTTAATATATAAAACAACAGAAACCAAGAACTGAATACCAAAATAAAATAAATGGATACACCTAGACATTCTCGAAATATTCTGTATTTTTTGGCATTGTTTAGCTCCGATCGAGCATGACAATTAAATAAGAAACCTTGTTTTACCTCAACTGTCACTCACCTCTCTATGAGATAGATGGACAGGTTCTGCATCACACAGAAGAGACCCACACAGAAGTCCGCAAACGCCAAGTTTGCCAAAAAAAAGTTGGTGATTGAGCGCAGTCGTCTCGATAATGTGACCACCAAAATAACAAGCAGGTTACCTGAAAATGTTAAAGAAAATACCATTATAAGCAGATAATATATTTTGAAAGATATCAAAAACAAGAATGATGTCAGTATTTCAATCCCGAAATTCTGAAAATGAAATCGATCAAGTTCCAAGTGCTTTTGGAGTACGAATTTTCTTTCTTTTTTGGCCATATTGTGTTGAAATTTTATAATTAAAAAATAAATAATAATTAGCTATCGGATTAAACAAGGGGAATAAAGAAGACCGACAATTTCCAGCTTATTAGAAAATCGCACGAAAGATTAGGACACTTGGCAGCAGACAAATGCCTTAAGGATTTGAGACGGACCTATAGGTTCGTCCGCAATGGGAACAAAGGTGAAGCATTTAATTGGGAATTGTCTTTTGTGTAATTTGCCGAGATCTATTCTTGATAGAACCTTGCATAATATCCCACAACCTTGTATCCGATTTTATACACTCCATATAGGCCATACCTAATATATTTTCAAAGAGAAAGCATAATTTTACCAAGCTTGCTTAACTTAGGATTATATTCAAACGCGGTGCTTGTTTTATAATATTGCCCTCATCATTATATTCTTTGTATAGCCTCTTCCCACAAAGAACAATCCACCATCCGTTGAACAGATGCTCCATAATGCCATCCAAAAATTTCCCAGTTAATCCTCCATCCAAATTTGATGGACTTTCATCCATCTTCCCACGCCTAGACTACCCATGAAAAACAGTTAAGATCTTCGAAAATTTGGAACTCCGATAACCACAGAGCACATCCACCATCCGATCTGAGCACCTGCGTAAGAATTTTTAGAATTTGCTTGTCAAATCACAAACTTGTAGCTTTTATAGCTTTCGAGATGTCGTCGTTCATACAGACGGACAGACAAACAAACAGACGGATATGGCTAGATCGACTCGATGAAGTAGACAATTCTATCTGCAAAACCATATCGATGGTAGTGGGTGTGGTCGTCATCACCAAACCTCCGCCCTATTTATGTTGAAATCGAACTGCGGCGTGAATTATAGTCTTTTTAAGGGTTAAACACAAAATAGTAACTGTGTTTAAATATACACTTTAAAGCTTAACTGACTCAGAAGTTTGGCCTCAATTGCATAATAAAATTCACCAAAAATAAAGGGTAATTTTGCTAATTATTTCGAGCTTAATTAAAATTATTCGTGCAGAATAAGTTTCTCTGCCATCATCCACACGCACTCACTTCTTCAAATCTCAATTAATTTTGCATTCCTTTTTTAGAAATTTTGGCCAATAATAATCCAAATATTTGTCATTTTATATGTAAATAAAAAAGCTTAATGAAAGAATATAAGCGAAAGCTCACGCGTGTATTGGCTTTAAAGGATTAAATACTAGAACATTTACTGTTTCAAGCCTGTATATATACATTAATGTATATATAATGAAAAGTCCCATATGTACTACAAAATTCAATTAGGCTTAGCACGGTCTGTATTTTGTATTTCACTTTAAAATTTTTGCAATAGAGTACACCGAAATGAAATATTTCTTTTTGGGTCTCACATGGCAAACAAATGTCGAGAAAAACTTTTTTAATTACACCGGACAGGACGACAGGAAATGGGAGAACAAAAAAACAACAAGAAAGAGCTGCCAAAAAATACCAAAAACGTGCAACACTTCAAGGCGGGCTCTGAAATTCGATACAAAGAAGAAAGGACTGCATCAGGATTTATAAGAGAAGCTGTAGTCGGCTCAACTATTAATATGTTGGCAAAAAGTTTTTCTTTTACTTTATTGAAGAAGTTGCTCACAAAAAAAAGATAGCAACTCGTTGCGACACTATAAAAATAAAATGCATTAACATCCTCAGTTTTTGTATGGCTCTTATTTTGTTGGGTCACTCTTATAATTTGCTTAGTAACTAATAAAATTAAATGGTTTAGTTCTCAAAATGACTCGTGACTACCAACCGACTAAAAAAACTATAAAACGCCTATGCGCCTCTAAACCCTCTAAGTTCTTTTAAAGCTAGAAAAATCAGTCTCAGTATTTGGGCTTTTGATATATTTGGGTATTTGACTACTTACTTACATGAATTGCTTCATTTGCAAGCGCAATTTCTTGTCAAAATTGTCATTTAACCTTTTGGGTAAGTACCAGATAGATAAAATATGACTAAATCATTACCAAGTTAACCCCTTTCGGATATATAGAAGTATTAAATTATACATAATTCCGAGGTTGTCCATCCTATAATTAAGGATACAAAGATATTTTTATTTCTTGTTTACAAATAAAAAACGCTGTATTCCTGCAGTCAAACGTAAAGACTGGAGTTTACAACCAAAAATTGTAATTTTGCGTGCTTGGCTTTTAAAGTATGAACAACTTGTATATAAGGAATCAGTTTACTCCCTATGCGATTTTTTTCTTTTGTTTATAACTGTTTAGTTGAAAATCAAACAGAGGAAGTTGTATATTGTGAAATGCACATATTCGCAATCATTGTTTTTGTACAATATAAAAAATTAAATGTTTTAAACGGATACCCGGAGTCCAGTAATAAAACCGAAGATACTGACATTACAAAATTAAAATTATTTTAATTAAAGGTTATTCATTGTGTTCCCATTAAATCTTACACAAAATACTACCAAATTGGACGGTGAACGGTTTCTAATTATACAGCAGTTGGTTGAGAATACACACAAAAATATTTCATATGTAAAGCCGACTTAGTAAAATGGTTACTTTAATTTTATATATGTTTTCATGTATTTTGTTGTTGGTTTTCAGTCCAAGTGCGTACACACCAACAAATTGTATAAATAAAATTAACATACGAAAATAGTTTTTTTCATTATTTTACGATTTTTCATGCATTTTGTTTTGCATTTCTCACTCACGGCAACAATATAAACTAAATTTTTTCTTAATTTTCAGCAATTTACTAAAAATGAATTGAATTATAAAATAATCAACATTTCCACCCTTTTCCCGTTTCAGAGACTTCTCCATTTTAAGGATGTAAATAAAAATAGGTCGATTCACAAACTATTAACATGCTCTGTCGCTGCTCTGTTAGTGATACTCTGTGTATAATTTTTATGGTTATAGAGTCACATACTACTTTTTTGGCGGTCCCACTATTTAATAGTAATGCAACTATTTTTCTGTGTAATTAACTATTTTGTGAAAAAAATACTATTTCATGGGAAATAAAAAAATTTTCCTAGGTTTTAACAATTAAATAGTTGATTTAACATGGTTCTTTTTTGTGTGTACATGCATCTGCACTTTCCGCTGGCGAAAAACAGCTAAAATGACAATAAACCAACTTGTTCCAGTGACAGCAAGAAACAAATATTCAAACAGCAGCCGAACAGAGCCTTTAAGTGTCACTGCACCATGTAAATTGGGTGGACGAGTGTGGGAAGTGTGCGACATTTCACCCAACTCCTTCTATTTCCCCTCACATTCCGGTCGCGTGTGAAACAAAATAAGTTGCTTACAATTTGCAATTGTCTGCACAAAGCTCGACCACGCCCCTGCCTGTGCCTAATGGGCGGCCATTTGTCGTTATTTGGAATGGCGAATACACATGTTCCTCTCTTTTATTGTGGATGCCGTTGTCACTGCGGGTAATAAAGCCTACAACTGACGACGCCAGAGATTGGTCAACACCCACAGCCGACCGATAGAACGACATAATTGATTATAAGCGTCAGGGCCCGATAGGACGCGAGGTTAAAGGTCATTACATATTTATGGGTGTCTGCAATTAAGCATTGCAGAAACAAATAACTAATGCCTTGATAAGAGTTTTCAATAAAATGATTTTATTTTAATGAGCCACGTGGGGCGAATGAGTGAGGTCACTATTGCGCATTTAAAGTGGGTAAGAATTGAGAAAAGATCAACTTGGCTTAAATGATAGTCAGCGTTTAACACGCACGAATTTTTCAGGATACGTGTATTTTGAGGTTCTGTTTACGAAAAAATAGGTCAAAGTTTGCGACAAGACCGATTTCTTGGAAAATAACAAAAAAAAACATTTTTTTTTTTTTTTTTTCAGTAAATCCTAAAATATAAACTTTATCAAAAAAAAAACCTTTAATATGTTGAATAACTAGCTGAAATACACATTTCATTTTTAGTGACTTTTTTGCGTAAAGTTGAAAATGTTTGTCAAAAAATCCCTTTGCTAATTCCTTCGATTAATTACTAGATTTGATAATACTTTAATGAAATATATTAGATTTTTAATAACAAAGAGTCCAGTCCAAAGATGTAGTTGTCACCGCAAAACGCCTTTCCTAAAAAATATTTTTTCCAGTGAATAGTCTTAAAATAATTTGTGCACAAAATATGAAATAAATCAATTTGGTAGTTTTTTCAGAAAAAATGTCAACTGTATGTAATAACAATGCGCAACAAGAGCGGGAGCTTAGGAGAATACTATAAACGAAAGAATTGCATACCAAGACTTCAGGAAAATTGATTGGTTGAGGAAAACGAGCGTTGAAAATGACGTACTCAAATTTTTTTTAGGTGGAGTTCTTCTTCTTTTTTAACACAGTTCAAATTTAATTCAAAATACGCGTCGAATGACACCAAATTTGCTTGGATCTTATGCTCCGATCAAAAGTTGTTCACTTTTTTTTGGTATACTTAAAAAATACAAAAATATTCTACATCGTTTCTCAACAAATTTTAAGGACTTGTTTTAGAATTTGGAAACTGGCATATTTAGTGGGAAATCGCTAAAAACAGCTGAACTTCGCACGTCGTTAACTTCTCAACTAGTAAACCAAATGCTAAACACGAAGCTTTAACATAATTGGTCTAAATAAAATAATTTAAAAATTATTCAATTTTTTTTTTTTACCTTTTTGCTAATTTTTTTTAAGTTTTAGAGTCGATTTCTGTTTAATTGTTTATGTTTATAGCCCTTGATATTCGTCAACTTTTGGTATATAAATTTTAAATTTAAATTTAAAACTAATCTTAATTTAAGCAAACTTTTTTGAAATCAGGTACTATGCAAACAAATGAGCTTGATGAAGCAAATATCTTAAAAACAACGAAGTAATTCAAATTGTAATGTTCTATAGGGCCAGATAACTTTCCCGTTCATTTATATATCCTTACAAATGGTATTTTAATTTCAGTCAGAAGGACAAAATCCCGACCCTAACAGCATCATAAGTAGAGTCGATCTGGCCATGTCCGATTGTTTGTCCACTAGTTTCTACGCACATTAGCCCATCAGTTTTTAAAACTATTAGTAGAAGTTAAAACGAGCCGGACCGGACGACTATATCATACAGCTCCCATGGGAACAATCGGGAAAATATTATAATTTGGCTGTTTATACCCTGGCATGGGGTATTATAATTTCAGTCAGAAGTATGCGATGCAGTGAAGGAGACATTTCCAACCCTTTAAAGTATATATGTTTTTGATCAGCATCACTAGGAGAGTTGGTCTACCAATGTCCGTCTGTCCGTCCGTTTAAACGCAAACTAGTCTCTCAGTTTTAAAGCTAAAAAAAATGAAAAAAAATTATAACTTAGCTGTTTTTTAATTTTTTGTTTAGTTTTTCGACATATACATGGTAATGGTTAAATATTACAGAATTACGATCCAAATTTTATCAAAATCTGGTCAATTAACTATGTAACTTGTAAATTGCTTTGACCACGAAAACGTTAAGACAACCATAAAAAGAGGAGTTACTTTAAAATAAAAAAAAAATAAACATAAAAAGAGGAATTATTACTTTCACTAGTATGTTTATACTACACCATTTTTTTCCTGCCGTGTAACCCGATGGTCAATAAAGGTAGTCCCACCGGAGTACTCATCCGTTGCACTATTCCGATTTGAATTTATAAAGAATCTTTCACCGACACGGAATAGCTTAGCAGAGTTGAAAAAAATAAGTTTGAAAAAGTTTACAAATGAGGATTTTCCGACTGACAAACAAATTCAGCATTTACCGAACGAATTGACGGCAGCGAATCGAACCGCAAGGGTTGACAAGAAATGTGGGAGCTGTCTATAAGTCACCGCAAATTTCCGGCGGAAGGCACTTTTCAATGCTTTTATGCGTGTTTCGGTTTGCAGCACAATCAAACACAATTTCGAGCTCAGGTCTGAAAAATGAATGTGACAACTGGTAACTTAAGCACATTCAATGAAAAAATGTAAGCTGTGAGCTGCAGCAAATGTAGGGTAAAACATTTCAAAACGTTTTTATTTGCCATTTCCTATCGAGTGAAATAAAGTTCCCTTTCACAAAGTACATTTAAAAACGAAGTCTGTGCTAAGGAATCTTCAAAGTTGTCTAGCACAAACATTCTGCTGTTTTTTCTGTATTTTTTGAAAGCATTTTAATAGATTTATTTAAATTTTCGTAGTAAGAGCAATAAATCCTTAGTCTTTATTGAAGTGGTACCAAAAGCTCTGGAAATACTTTTTGTTTCAAGACGCTTGGGAGCAATAAAACTTTGATACCTGCTATCCAAACAGAGTAGTGTCAACCAATTGGCTCAGGCAGAACCTAGGATAAGTTGTCCAATGAAAAACTCGTCATTCATAGTTGCAAGAATCACTCTATCTATGCGAAAGTTGCAGAGGTGGTGAGAAAAAGCGAGAATCAAGGGAGAATGGGGTACATACCACAGAGAGAAAATTCTGACGTTCAGAAATTGAGAATTTGAATTCTCAACTTGAGGATATACTCATCTGAATTTGAGAAAAATTTTTTCTTAAAATTAGACAAAATGTATTAAAAATCCGTGGTGTAGCGGTCTGAGATGTCCGGGCCAGGAAGCCAACTCCCAAGGTATTGACGTTCCGAGTTCACTTCGAGTTGTGTGATCCTTTTTTTTTTTTGTTTGCTTTAATTTTTATTTATTAATGCTTATTTATGTAGCTCTTCATTATTTATAAAAATTACCGCAAATATTTTGCTTCAAATACGAGTTCGCCTTTCAAAGAAAACAGTTGTTGGTCTTTTTTTTCACTGGCAAGTTGGAATGTGCGTGGGCGAGTGGTTAAGGCTTATATATAGAGCGCGTAGGGTCCCGGGATCAATTCGGAGGTAAAATGATTTCATTTAACACGTAAAATAATAGTATAACAATTAATTATAAATTATTATGTTTATAAACAATCCACTATAGCTCTACAAGTGGACAAAAAAGACCGACGCTCGTTTTCAAATTAAATTTCTATACATGTGTATGTAAAACAAACAATAAAATTGATTTTGGCCGACTCTCATTTTGAGAACAAAATACTTGAAGAAATCACTTGTGTACTCAAACTGAGTATATTGAGAAATTTAGATCTTGTATTTTTTGAGTACGAATATTCTCAGATTAAATGCAATATATTTGATTAAATTTCTTTGTTTTCCCTACCCACTCCATCTAAACAAATATTGAAAGAAATAAATATAATAAAATAATACAAAAAAAATTTGTCAATAATGTGTACCTAAAATTGATTAAAACATGGTACGCCTAATAAAATACTACTACAAAAAGTGATAAGAAAACGCTCAGCGTTTAAAAACTATCCTCGTGTTACTCACCAAAGAAACAGCAGCAAAACACTAAAGTGTAAAGGGTGATAAATACAATGCGCACATCGGTGCGGTCGAAGATATATTCGCTGGCCTTTTCGGCATCCTCCTCGTCCTCGATGTCACCCCCACTTCCGACCCCGGAGACCCCGGTGGTTTGGGCAGGAGCCAGGGGAGTGGTGGAGTCGCCAAGGAGCAGTACGTAATCGGTGCCGTTGCCGCTGCCGCTGGTGCCGTTGATGGACAGATGGGTTGTGGTGCTGGAGACATTGGCGGACGAAGTCAGGGCAGAAATTGAAAGGAGAACGAGCACCATTGTCCCATGGGAGGCGGAAAAGTGCGGTCCAGTGGAGGTAACCCGCGGTTTCTGTTGTGGTTTTCTCCGTCGGAAGGCGGATGTGCTCAAATTCATAGAGCTGTTTTGGCTGCCGTTGTTTTGATTATGCGCCTCCCCGTGGTCGCCATCGTTATTATCACTGTTAACGGCGTAAGCCACTAATATGTTTGCCCTGTCAGTTCGCCAGCGTTGTTTAAGTTGTTGATGTTGTTTTCGTTGCTCTACTTTCGATTCCTGTTGCCAGACCCTCGATGTGGGCTTCATCATCAATATTTCTCGCGTGTGAGGTCGCTAATATTGGGTGCAGCTGCAAGGACAAAGGTCGTGTACGAGGCATGTTAATTCGTTAGCAAAAGTGCAACCTGTCTATTATCTCTTAGAAATATGAATGCAATATAAAGTTATAATTTTAAATTTCATGGGACAATTCACACACTTATTTGTCCAGCATCAGCAAAAAGTTTGCAACTTATCAGGCATCAAAAACAACCATTATTTTCCAACCAGTGGGGAAAAGGTGTCTTTGATTAGATCAGATATGGATTAGAAATATTTGAGTTTTAAATTGGCTACAAAAAAAAGCGTGGATATAATTGAAATATATTTTTGTATTTATTAGCGTTGACAATGCAGTTACAGTTGCATTGCAGTAGTCGTCCGACTACCTGCAACGGGAAGACAACTTTTTTTAAAGTTTGAGATACTAGAAACGGATGGATGGACAGACCGACATGGCTACACTGGTAAAAAAATGGAATAATAAAAAGAAATATCTGAATTTTAAATTTTAAAATTGTATATTAACTATTAAAATTAAATATGAAATCTTAATATAAAATACATTGCATATTAAATGACATTATTTAATATTAAAAATTTAAATTAATGTCGAAAATATTAGATTTAGAAAAAGTTCCTATTTGATTTAAATGGATTTTATTTTTAAAAAAATGTAACTCTATTTTCATAATTTTTTAAATGTAGTAATGGCTTTCAGAATTAGTTTCATTAAAATCGGCCGACTATATCATATATGTACCTGCCATTAGATCAATCGCACACAACAAATTAATTGTATAGTTAATTTTGATAAATTTAAAGAAAAATTGTTTAAAATGTATAATCATCCATGGAAATTTAATTCTTTATGCTAAACATGAAGTGACATTTTCAATGAAACATGCTTCACACAATTGTCAACATTGCCTAGTATTACGCTAGAGAATTGAAGGCCATGGTTTTATTCTCGCAGATGGTGATAGCTCGACGATTCTCGCCGAACAGATGACAAAATTGTCTAATTTATATCAGAATTATATAAACTATGATCCAAATCAACAGAAAATATAAAATAAAATTGTATACAAATTTGTAATGTATGTGTGTATGAGTCGTTATGCAAGGTGCAAGCTAACAATAATATCAAATGTAAATAGCTGCAAAATCAATTTGGTTCTGTGCTCTCTACTCGCTCAGAGTATAAGTCATTTACAGAGTTCCTCAAATTTTCGTGAATGCGCAGATAAAAATTGAAAAAGTTACTGGATTGCTTTACAATTATTAGTTTTAAATGTAACTGCAAGTGTATACAAACATATTCTTGGCAAATGTAATTTCCTGTCTAAGATATAATGAAGAATCTAGTGTCACTAGGGGCGGAAAGCTTTAATTCATTAACTACAGAGTCACGTCTCGTATCTTTCAGCAATTAAACTTGGCCCGGCCCGTCTGCAAATCGTATCGCAATGCGTGACATTTGCTTGTGTCGCCTACACAAGTCCAGGGGTATTTCTCCCTATGTATGTTTAAGTGGGCATTTTAATTAAGCCGCTTTTAATAATGAGCATAATTTAAACATTTGTCTGCCAAAGCAGACATGAACACTCGCTTAAAAAATAAATTATGATTTTCCATTTACCACGCACGCAAACACTTCTCTCCCCAATTATATATTTCCATCAAAGTCTCTGTCGGCCGCTATTTTTAATATTCACTACGTTTTGTTGCTAATTACGCGAGTGCAGTTGGCAATATCATAGCCTTCACCATTTCCTCCTCTGCTTAAAGCTATGACTATTGCTCTTTGGGTTTGCGTACGTGGTCTAATTAATACACACTATGTCAATGACTGCCAAGTAATTAACACTGCGCAATCGTTACGTCGCCATGTTTAAGATAAATCATGCGTGGAAAATAAACATTCAAAGCTTTTGCAATAAAACTTATGAAATGACAACCGTTGGCATTTCAAATTTCAACTTTTGGGATTGGGATGTGGCAAGGCAAAAAAACAACAAAGTGACTGCCTATTTGTAGCTGGAGAGCATTTTTATGCTTCAGCTCGATTAAAAGATAGAAAGGACCTGGGTGGTATAACACACAAGGTATAACACACATCATTTAGTTGACGGATTAAAAAAAATTCAATGTAGAGATTTTCGATCGAAAAAGTTATAAGGTTATAAACAAATGCATTTTCTATTAATTGGTTTGCAAAAATTAAAAAAGAATCGTTAACTTGTGATCATTTTTTGCATTATTACGTAATGGAACTCACTAATATAGTAAAATATAATCTTTCATATTGTCCCACTCGTATACCACGGCGGCTTTGAACTATTTACGGTTTCAAATTGACCAAATTTTTTTATTAATCCTAGCTGAAAGAGATGCATAATGAAATTTAGTTGGCAAGAATATATTTTAATACATGAAAATTTGTAATTCGCAAAAAATCCAGTCGGGCGCTTTTATTATCACCTCCTGAATGACGAGAAATACGGAAAAGGCTTTCGGGAACTAAAGAATGGTTAAATTCATCGTACGATAAAAAAAGTCTTATTAAACAAGAAAGGCAAGCCAAAGTTTATATACCCTTGCAGATTTTCCGAAAATTAAACATTTTTAAAAAAATAAAAGTACATCGTTGTTCGATTTTAATAAAGTTAAAACCGTAATTCTGAAATAATAAAAAGTTGTATACTTTTAAGCACATTCAAAACAATTATATGTATATTTTCGACGTAGTTCTAAAATTACTATATCTCAAAGATATTTAACAATTTTATTATTATTAAAATTTCAATTTAGTTATAATTATTGTTTTTTTTAATTTTTTGTCCAAATTAAAATCATAGTTCTGGAATATTTAACCATTACCATTATCATAAAGAATATAAAAGAATTGAAAAAGCATGTTTGTTTGTTTCATTAATTTTTGCTATTATTCATATGGGAGCTATCTGATATAGTCGTCCGATCCGGCTCGGAAAGGTGTTATCCAGAATGTGTTGTGTTGTGTTGATTGCACAAAAATGTGTTAGTGGTGAATCTTTCAGGAAGTTCGCACAGAAAAAAATTTGCAAAATCAGTTATTTAGTTGTTAAAACTGTCAACTTGTAATACACTTGCCAGAAAACAATGCGTAAGCTATCGTGCAACATTCATAAAAAATGTACCCAAAAATGAACATGTTCGGCTTAAAACTTTTTTTTTAAATACAAGAAAAGATTTATAGTTTCCAGAAATTTTTATCTGAAGTCTAGGAAATTTTTCTTAAGAAAAAAAGTTTTTCTTAAACATAGAAATAGTCGCCCTAAACTGAAATCGCCCTAAAAACAAGAAAAATTTTCTGTAACTATTTTTTTAATCATGGGAAGGCTAACCCTAGAAAATGACTATCTAAGAAAGTCTTTGCTAAAAATTCTAAGCGTAACCTAAAATTAATTAATCTTAAACTTAATTATTGGATAGTTATTTTATATATTTTTATAATTTCCATGGGAGCTATATTTCAGTCAGAACTTTGCCGTCCGTTTATAGGAATAATCGTATAGCTAGCATATGAACTATTGAATAATTAAGCTGAAAATCATCATAGCTTCAATGTTTTTAAACATACACGTAAGTAAATCATAATTTTAACGTTTTTAAGAGTATTTAGTTTTTGAAATAGCTGCAAAGGTATATGAACTTCGGGACGCCAAAGTTTGCTTCCTTTCTTGCTTTTTTTAAATTTTAAATGACTTTTTAATAATTTAGGAGTTCAGAATTACGCTTTTAATTTTATTAAAATCGGATAACGATATCATAAAGCTGCCAAACAATTATTAAATCATAATTTTAATGTTTTCACGAATATTTAGTTTTTGCAATAGCTGCAAGGGTATATGAACTTCTGCTTGCCGAAGTTTGTTTCCTTTCTTGTTTTTATATATTTTTCTAATGCATGGTAAGATGCCCTACAATTGAGACACATTTTTTTAAATTCTAGAAAAGTTTTCCATGCTTCCGGGGCTATTTGCCCTAGATTTTAGGAAGAAATGCCATTAAGTAAAGAAAAAATTTACCCTAGAATTTATGGTGGGTTGCCATTGATGACATAAATAGAGCGAATTGTTGGGTAAAGTTTGTTTTGAGTGTAAGTTTAAAACTCAGAAACTAGTTTGCAAAGTAACGGGCGGACGGACAGACATGGCCAGATCGACTCTCCAAATGATGCTAATTAAAAATACAAATACTTAATAGGGTCAGAAATGTCTCCTTCGATGCGTTGCAATCTTCTCACTAAAACTACAATACCAAGCAAGGGTGAAAAAAGTGCGCGAGCCCACACAACCAAACCCTTTATTCACCAGTGCTTCATTTTAAACGTTTTCCTAGAAAATAATAGCAGAAAAACAGGGGAAATGTGAGAGTTGTCGCACTGAAGAGAGCTTCCGATACGGAAATTGTTTGGCGCTTTAATGAGTCAAGTAGCTTTGAGTTGAACTTGGTGCTTGCAGACGCTACGAACTCTAAGCCTGAGGCAAATATAAGCTGGCACTTGATTTGCCTGATAGTGATTTAATTAAAAACCAGCAGCAAGTGCAATGAAGGCTTCCTTTCAACTTAGTTCTATCGCATGAAGAGTTGTATAAGCCAAAGACATTAGCAAATAACAGCCAACAATGGCTTCGCAATACTTTAAACTAAGCCATTATTTCAAAAAGGATAATCATATTAACACTACATTTTGTTAGGATATTTTATCAATTTAAGATAAATATTATTAGAGGTGATGTATGCTGAAAACGAAATAAAAAACAAGAAGGAACCCCAAAATCCAGTGTCCCGACTACAAGATACACGTTACCATAATCAATTTCAAAACAGATATGCCCCCACGAAACAATTTTATTTAAGGTGGCGCCATTTTTTGGACTGTGACATTTTTGAAAATAATAGCTAGATTTGAAAAGAGTCTACCGATAGATGCGTCCGAAATACACATACAGACCTATAACTAACTTCTAACATTTCTCCGAATGGACGTGACAGACTTTTGTGGGCATGGAATTTTTTTCGGCGAGCAACGGGCAACTTAATATCGAAAAATTTTAAAAAATTAAAAAAAAATTAAAAACATCAAAGTTATAATATTTTTTTCGATTGTTCCTATGGGAGCCATATGACATAGTCGTTCGTTTTGAATAAAATTTGAACCGTAATGCCAAAACAACTATCTAAAAAAAATGTAAAGCTACAACTAAGTTATAATTTTTTTTCATTTATTTTTTCGATTGTTTCTTTGGGAGCTATATGCTATATATGGGAGCTATATATATGTATACCTTATAGTATCGGAGATGTCTGCTTCACTGCGTTGCAAAATTCTAACTGAAATTATTATGTCCTCTGCAAGGGTATAAAAAATTGAGTAATTTGTAGCCAGAAAACGAATCAGAAGAAAACCACTGAAACGTGCTCATACAGCGAACAAATTGCAAAACAAACAAATTATTTTTCGATTTTTGTAGGGCGAGCAGCAGTAGCCCAAAATGCAGCATGTGAATTCATGTTGCATTCAGTTGGAAGCGCGTTGCCGGTAGCAGTCAGCCATGGAGTGCAGTAGAAATTCGGGGGTCCCTCCCAATCCGCATCCTTATGTTTGCGTAATTTGTGCTCAAGTAAGGACAATAAGTGGTAATTGAGTGTGCCGACAAAATGAAGTGAAAAATGCCTTTCACTGCGTCAGCTCTTGTTCCTTTGCCAAACAAATGTACATTCATATGTACGAGCGACGAAAACAACAAACACTATTAGCACAGAGCGAAGCGGATAGGATGTCTTCCGATATTCCGATACATATTTAAAACAAGAAAGGAAGCAAACTTCGGCAAGCCGAAGTTCATATACCCTTGCAGCTATTTTAAAAACTAAATACTCTTGAAAATGTTAAAATTTTGCGTGTATGTTTAAAAACATTGAAGCTATTATGATTTGCAGCTTAATTTTGATAGTTCCTATGGCAGCTATACGATTGTTCCTATGGGAGCTATATGCTATAGTCTTCCGATTTTGTTGAAATTTAAACCGTAATTCTGAAATATTTAACCATTACTATATCTCGAAGAACTGAAAAAAAAATTAAAAAACACCAAAGTTATAATTTTTTTTATTTTTTTTTATGATTGTTACTATGGGAGCTATATGCTATAGTCGTCCGATCCGGCTCGATCCGACTTATATACTACCTGCAATAGAAAGACAACTTTTGGGAAAGTTTCATGCAGATAGCTTTAAAACTGAGAGACTAGTGTGCGTAGAAACGGACGGACAGACGGACTGACGGACAGACTGACAGACGGACAGACGGACGGACAGACGGACAGACAGACGGACAGACGGACATGGCTAGATCGACTCTCCTATTGATGCTGATCAAGAATATATATACTTTATAGGGTCGGAGATGTCTCCTTCACTGCGTTGCAAACTTCTGACTGAAATTATAATACCCTCTGCAAGGGTATAAAAACTCATACAATTTTCGGTAGACCGTACAACGATTTGTGTTGATTGCACAAAAATGTGTTAGTGGTGAATTTCAGGAAGTTCGCACAGAAAAAAATTTGCAAAATCAGTTATTTAGTTGTTAAAACTGTCAACTTGTAATACACTTGCCAGAAAACAATGTGTAAGCTATCATGCAACATTATTATAGGTTACTATGTTTTTGCTGGCTTTTTGCGTCAAAGTTTTCAAATATTTTGAGATCTTAAAAAAGGGTACATATAACAAAAGTGTTAGCAGAAAAAGTGTTAGCAGAAAAAGGTCGAACGTTTGTTGCAAAAAAAGACTGCTTTGTTTATAGTTGCCGTACACCCAAAGAAAAAAATTAACTAAAAAGTGAGAAAATTACCTACTTTTTTTGACATTTGGACATTAGACCAGTTTTCAGGACCTAAAAGCCCTTAAACTTACATTTGAAATTATTTTATTTTTGTAATTTTTTATTGTTTTCTTTTTTTTTAAATAAAAGTATTCTAATTATTATTTACTAAATACAGCAAATTAAAATAGTTTAACTTAACTTAGTTTTTATCATAAGACTTCAAAACGCACACGCTCTACAAAAAGTTGTTTAAGAACTTTTTCTTTGAGGTGTTTCCCCCCTCAATAATTAGAACGACTTCTCATCAATTCCATGTTCTATTGTAAATATTATAATGTAATTGGTTATAACTTTTGTTTATTCATTTTAATCAAACATTCAAAACAACCTTTAAGCTTCTCCCGCCGCCATTTTTTAAAAATATGTTTCATATCTACAATGAAATGAAATTCCTTTTACTTATTTCCACGAACTAATTTTACTGCTCATTTTGAACTGCACGCCTCACTGGTTACACACATATCATCTTGCGCATTTAAATACGTTTTAATAAACTTTTTTCTTAAAATTAAGAAACCAGCATTGCGCATTTAAATGCGTTTATGATAAAACTATGTTATTTCGGATTAATTACTTGCAGATTTTATTTGCTACATAACTTTTCACTTGCACTTTCACTAAAACTTTACGTGATGGCATGTCACCGATTTTAAGGCGATAACAATAGCATTAAACTTTCCGTCAATTAGTTTTCTCTATCGACATTTCGTCCACCTCTAGCATACACCTTACAGTACAACATTTATGCGTAATTAAACTTAAAATAATTCATTTAATTATTAACTGTATAACAATAAGGTACTAATTCATATATTGTATTTTACTCCACCAATATTTTTTCGAACTGTTTCACTAAAAATGGTTTGAAAGCAGCTAGAAATATTTAGGTAAAATGGACTACTTTTCAAAAGGATATTGGCCTAAAAAAATTATCCACGCTTAACCTTAAAGGGAGTTTTAGGAGTTTTAGGTAATGAGGTACATAAAGCTGAAATGCACAGCCTAAAAATAAGTCTACTATTTCTCTGGGTGCAACTCTCCATAAGTTCGTTCGGATTTGGTCACACCACGAAGGTGTGTTTTTGAAATGTATGCCTAAGCTACTAGCCCTCAACATAGTCTTCCTAATTGTAGTTTCGGCAGATCATAGGATAGTGTTTTGACAGCAGAGCAATAACTTCTAAACTAACTGTCTGATTTTAAATAATGTTTGAGTCTAGATATGACCGAAACACACGTATACAGCTCAATAACTTGTCTCTTCCATATCTCAGAGCAACATGACATAAACAGGCGATAGGTAAATAATTGTAATTTTTTGAATCAACAACAATTTTTTGTTATTTTAAACTTATTTCAAAAAATTCAAATATGTGTTAATTTCTGAAGGAATTTTAACATGTTTTTTAGACCAGTTTTTTGTACCAACGATTAGCTTAAAATAGAATGCAACTCAGAAAATGTATGGAACTTTACAGCTTAAAAATTTATTTTTAATTATTATATTATGATATGTATCGTCTACAGTAGCGGACAAAGAAGTCCGGACAGGCAAAAAATGTACGTTTCGTGAATTTTTTTAAGTTGTGTTTATTGTTTCTAGAAAAGCTTTATTACACGAATTAAATTAATGTATTTTCTAACCAAAACAACTCTTTTTTCGATTCCAAAAAATTAAGGAAGCTGAACAAAATTAATGTTGTTTATTTTTCAAGTATGTTTTAAATTATTTAAAAGCCATTTCTAGTGCTAGTATCGCGGAGGCTTACATTTGCCGATCGCAAATGTAAAAGCTTACGATACATTAAACGAGATGTTTATTTAATACTTATACTTAATAGACAACACGAAAAAAAATCCAAACCGATTAAACCTTTTAACATATTTTACACCCGTTCAAGGTTAAGTATAAATTTAACGCTTAAATGTTATGCTGAGCAATGTACGTATATGCATTTCCGTTTCTGATTTTGTCCGCGGCCAGGGCAACGTCAGAAAAGCCCCACCAGCAGTTTCCGAGGCTAACAATCCGTTAGGCAAAACCAGCTGCAAGGTGGTGCAGGATAAATGCGTTTTCACGATTTGGTGTCACGCTCTGGCTGCCGTCGATGTGTACACCGCGACCTTGGTCACCTTTTGTCCTTTGGCTCGCCGCGCCATTGTTTGCCAAAAATATGCAAGGGGAACTATTGTTTGCCTACAGGGCTACATAGCACGGAGAGAAAGGCAGGGGGAAGCAACACTTTGGCGTGGACCACGTTATTGGAAGCCAATTTAGCAGACAACTTCGCCGGCATCGGCTCAAATGGCAGCATCGCGAGGGGCAACCCAACCAATTTGTGCAACAACAGTGCTGTAGGAAGAGATCCGGCTCCGGCTCCGGGTCCGGCTCCGGCTGCTCCAGTTGCATATTTATGGGGGCCTCGGAAATTAATGTGGCTCGGATTGCAGAAGGAGAAACAGCTTAAACGTCAATTGGCAAACGTCTTTTCGCGACAATTTTCTTTAAATTTGCAATTACTGGCTCCTTCTGTCCCGCCCCCAGCAGCGTTCGCACCGACATCGAATAATTTATGACAGACGCCGCAAAGTATTGGGGACAGAAGGCAACAAATTCTGCCGGAGTGGTCGAAGATTATGCAAAGTTTTCGACGCCTGCTAGCGGCATTTTCAGCATTTTCAGCACCAACTTCCCAACCGAAAAGTGCCCGCTGGAAAATTTCGATTCAGACTGGAGCAACTTTTGGCTGTGGGCAATGTGGACAATCATGAGAAAATTGGAAAGCGAAGGCCGGAAATGACAGCGATATGCGCGAAGGACTAAGCCCTCGGATTTTACAGTAAAAAAAATGAAATGCGTTCAAAATGTCAAACCCGTGGGTTTTTAGAACGAGCTCATTGCGCTTTAGTGGTCAACAAAAAAAATAAAAAAACTAAATGCCAAAAGAGCCTTGCCCATGTAACTCCGTTTGAGGTGAAGTGCAAATGGCAACATTCCAAAACCACAAAACAGAAAATCAGCAGCGGTCCTGGTGGTACCTATTTTTAACGCAAACAATGGGGCAAGCAACATGCGTGCTGAGATTGTAGAAGGTGTAAATTCAAATTTTCATTTCCTTGCCTTGAACTAAAATGTTGTAAACTCTTAGATTATCAAAATTGTACGGGGTGTCGCTTGAATCCAGTTTAACCAGCCACAGGCAACCTTTTTGATTTCTGGGAACATTTATTTCCAAATTGAATAGCTGAGTTGGGGCAGCGGGCCGAATGAGCCAGCGCTTAAAATATAAAAATCAATACCTTTAAATTATTTAAACCATTCTAATAATTTTCAACTGTTAAGCACGTGAACCTTGAACCTTAAACTTGAACTTGTGAAACAATGAATGTAATGTTCAGGTATGAAACTGTTTCAAAAGTTGAAAATTCAACTACTTGTGTAAACCAAATGTATACCCAAATATAAAAAACCATTCTACCTGGTTATGAAAAATTCTCCTTTCTAATTTTGTGTTGCTATTGGTGTTATATTGTCAAAAATGAACACATTTTGTGGTATCCTTTTTTCACACTCCTTTTCAACTCAGCATGTACGTCACATAATCCTTTTGACAAAAAGTTATTAATAACAAGCTTTTTATGAGTTAAAACAACAAAATGTACAACAAGACGAAATCGTTGCTAAATCAGTTTGTAGTTCGGACTCGACTTTAATTCAATTACCCCAACGGTATCCCAAATGTAAATTATAAACCAATGCCAGCTATAAAAAAAAACGTTTGAAAGCGATTCCACTCCGAAGTATTAAAGTGTAAGAGACTGTTTTCATTTTTTGGGGAATTATTCCCACAACACAGCCTGACTCGATTCTAAATGAGTCTTAATGTCATGAGCAACCAAAAGGGGAGGCTTTCCGGCCAATTCTCCATGGCATCGACACTTGAGTGTTACCATCACGAGAAAATAGGATAGACACGCTCAAGATTGTTGTGATTTCCCAAGAATGGCCGGTTGAAAGTGAGCGCTCTGGGAAGCCTAGAGCTCATTAATTAGGCAAGACCACAACTAAAGATAGGAATTGAAACAATGGCCTTGGCGGACCTTGAAAATATGCTCAGGACATTCATCATCCTCAAGTGTCGGTCGGTTGTCGGTTGGTCGGTTGGTCGGCAGGCAGCCACATAAATATTACATTATGATTATGAAGGCTAGACTGCTGGGGTGAGTGGCGGGTGGAAAACTTTTGCTTGAAATTAATCAAGCACTCGAAAAAACAAGACCAATACTGAAACAGCTCTTGGGCGTTCATTATTTTGAGCGCCTCCAGAACGCTGTTGGCCATAACTTTGTCCGCATCTAATTGAAGGAAAAAACAATACGCAACACGTGCAAAACTCGTCGCGACGAAAGACATAAAGACGGAATGTAATAAAGACGGTTGCATAGCTTGGAATACATTCGCCCTTCTTGTAAGTTCCACTAATCAAATTACCAGCAGCCGACAATTAGACCAATCATTTTTTTTAGCACAATGAAAGCACACGTTCGCGTAGACGACGATGTGATGAATACATTTAGTAACACCACTCAGTCGCACTCACAACGAGTCAACCTCTTCACATTTGCTCCCAACTTTCGATAGCCCTTTGGCAGATGCCGAAAAACAACGTCACATCGTCACGTCTACGGCATTTGACAAGTTTTTCATACGATGCCTGTGCTGCCGTGGTTACAAGATAAGCCAAGTTTTAGCATTTGATTCAATTAATAGGGGATTGCCCCGACCCAAAACACGAAACTTTCCGGAAAATTGCGCAACTTGTGGCTTACTCATTTGAAATTCAAGAACGGCATTACCCTTAAAGTATTTTGAAGTGTGTGCCCGGAAGTCAGATTGCTTGGAGGTTTTCTTAAGAGTTACTGAAACAACTATAGAACCCATTTAACATAAGATTGCCGAAGACTAATTATATTATTTTCGGGGAAACGTCACCGAGTTTAAACTGCTTTGGAAAAATGATCATTGTGATATGGTCAATTTTGACTCAGAGAGCGTATCAAAAAGTCCACACCCATCCCAAAAATCTATTACCATAATATGCCCGCTTTTGCGTTGCTGCTTCTGCTAAAGTGGTGATATTGCCCCCAAGACAGCCCGTCGTATCTTTCAAATGTCATATTGTGTATGTGCCTGCTATCTGGCGTTCGTAATAATTTGTCCTTGCGGCAAAGATCCTTTACCCAGCTCCTCTTAGCTTTTCCGCCTATACACCTTGGGGTTGGGAGCTCGTAAGTTTATCAGTTAGGCGCCATCTTCTTGGAAATTCGCTGAAAGTGCAGGTAAAACTTGAAGCCGAAAATTGATTTTGCCCCAACATCCTCCCTCACTTGGTGGCTGTTATTGCTGGCGAACGTTACATTTAATTTACGCCATCGAAATGCAGGCACACAAACGAAAAATGTGATTTCCTTGCCGAGTTTATGTGGTCCACGGTGATGAATTATTTTATGTTTGCTTTTCCGTCTATCAGTTTATGAGCGTGCATAAGAGCGTCCAAAATAATAGCCAGGCATTAGCCCCACTTAGGAAGTGGAGAAAGACGAAGTGCTGCAGATATCCATGGGCACTTATACTTT
Organism: Drosophila gunungcola; assembly: GCF_025200985.1. NCBI lineage: Eukaryota > Metazoa > Arthropoda > Insecta > Diptera > Drosophilidae > Drosophila > Drosophila gunungcola. Next base: position 3,682,515 of record NW_026453162.1, read on the forward strand.
CCTATTGAGCTACTTACATTTTAAGCTCAGACTTGGACGGAATACGCCAAAATAGACATATTAATGATCCTAGAAATAATATCTTTTTACCGATTCATTTGATTTATTAACTGGGGCTATTACGTTAACATTTAAGGGGTGAAGTTATCAACGCCTTACCATTCAATGCAGAGCCATATTTGGCTGTTGTATACCCAAAATAAAACTGAATATTTAGTTTTAATAGGGGTGTCTTGAAAATACACTATAGACAGTATTAAAATATAATAGTTAATACAATACTATACCGAAGAGTCTAAAACTGTTAACCTTTTTTTTAAACCACATAAGTTATATTTTTAAACATTCATGGTATTAATTTAATTCTCTTCTCTTATTGAGAAATTTTTGATACCCAACAGTTTAAAGTTTATGTAACAACGGTTTAGTTTCTAAGTCAAATTTTAGTTAATCACTAAACTTTCTATCATCTTATAAGAATACCACTTTATACTAGTTTTAATCAATCCCCACAGAGTTCCCTTTACAATTTTATTTTCCATTAAGGGATAAATTAGTTTTATTACAAACGGAGAGCTCTGACTTAAACACATGCACATAACAATGTCAAAAATAAAGTATTTCGTTTTTGAAGCCAAAACGGTTGGTTGATATAGGTACGAGAAAATAAAAATGAGTTCAAATTCGGCAAATCCCATATTCCCGACGGAAGAAAAAAAAATTGAGATTTTTAAAAGTGAAGACAAAATATTATAAAACTAAGAACTTTGCAGTTGTTTTTGAATCAATTTCGTATTTAATATTTTATAATTATGTTTAATAATAAAATACTCAACTATATATGTTAATTTATTTTTCTCTAGTAAAATATATTGGTTATTTATTTTTTATAGCTGTACATCGACTAATGAATAATCTTGTTGGTTTGCGGTATTTTGTTGATTTTGTTTCGATTCATTTAAAACTAGCGTGAATGAAATCATACATTTTGTAGTTTTTTCAAAAAATTTAACAATACCACCGAAATTCTTCAGACCAAGCAAGCATTCAATTTACATTCCGTGGAACTCTTCAATTATCCGACAATTTACATACACAATGGGCATTTTAAAATTTTAAATACATACATTTTTAAATAAATTTATCTTCCATGTTGTAGTTTTGTCAAAAGATTTGACAATGCCTCCGAATTTCTTCAGACCAAGCAAGCATTCATTTTACTTTTCGTGTGTCTCTTCGATTATCCGACAATTTCCATACACCTGCCTGCCACGCCCTGTAATCGAAACAATTGCACCCTGACAGAAAATCCAAATCAATGTCACCATCGTACAGGTAAATCTTTTTGCTTGTTTTTCCGCCCACTCACAAAACATTGCTCTCTTGACAAAATGGGCTTTTTGTTTTTCACAAACTCGTAGTGTTTTTTGTCCCCGTTCAATTTCCTACCGCTTAATTTGCTGTCCAATGCTTTGCACTGTGGGAATCGGGAATCGTTTTCTAGGTTAGCCATGGATTTATTGTGTCGGGTTGCCAAATGAAATAGAAGCATGTAAATGAAGAGCAGAATAATAGATAAAGAGTGAGTGCTCCTCATTGATTTATTGTCCTACTGGATGTCGATGTGTTTTGAAATAAATGCCAATATAAAATATTTTTGTCAAAAGATCCAAATGTCAACGTTTTGAATTTGTTCATTTAAAATTGTTATTTCAAACTAATTTAAAGGTATTATGCAAACATTTGTGCTTTAGGATAATCGTATACATTATTGATTATTTGACAAAATATTAATATGTGTATTATTTTATGTGTTATTTTGGTTTAATGTTTAGATTGGTTTAAATTTAGTAAAAGTGTAAAGAGATAGAAGAACTATATAAGCTAGAGATTTGGGATTTGAAGCGTAGATGTGTAAATTTGTCGCACCCACTGATCTCAAAAAGTTTCTCACGGCAATCTGAACAGGAGTCGTATATTTTTAGTCAAAATTATTTATTATTTTCAAATTGATTGAATGTAATTTGAATTTTGAAGAATTTTTTTTCGTGTTTGTATTGTTGATATTTTGCTTCAAAGTTTTTTTTTTTTTAACGTAAGGTATTTTTGCACATGGAATGAAATGATAATTTGATTCTTGTTTAATGTACCAACAAGTTAATACCGGACCTGCCACTAGCCTCATAAACTTCAATTTGGTAAACGATTTTTGTAACATTCTGAATGGATCCACAAAGTTTTGTTCCTAGCAAGACCCGCTAATTATCTAGAGGAACCTCATAACAGACTATAGCTTCAAAGCTAGGCACCGCGAACAAATCGTTCTTTTGGCTTACCATAGACAACTCTAGAGGCCAACAACTTATTTACCACTCTGCTTGGATAGTCTTTTCCCTTCCGCCACTGCCAAATTTGTACAGTATACTAACTGCGTGACAGTGTCTTCCAGTTGTGCAGGCGGAAATTGTTTTGACGTTTGTTGTGGTTTACAGCCCAGCTGCCAACAAAAAACAAAAAAACACCCGCTCATCTTTACTGTCGCTTTCTGACGATCTGACCCTTTAATAGTAACCATAGATGTACCGGAGTTTTGTTTTTTCTTTGTGTGCAAATGAGATTGCGGTTTCGTCGCTTGACTGTTGTTCCAGTTCGTTAGCATAAATTTGTGTTGCGCTATATGTACAAATTCGCCCCCGCCTGCCCGCATTAAGAGTTGAGTAGCTAATTATCCTCAGTAGCGTGGAAGGAGTCGAAATTCCATGCAAATGAGTTTAAAATTGCGCAAAACACAAGCAGGAGCAAAATGCTTAATGAATGCATTGCGCAAATTACACTGCGGAAGCCACAGGATTGCATGACGTTACCATCAACCGTCGGGGACCAACTTGAGGGAAGAGTGACGTGGCTGGTGTCTCCTGGCTAAGTTGGCATTCCAAATGGCTGTGAGCTAGTTTATTTTTACGCTTTTCACGCCGAAGGTCAATGCGCACAACCTGACCCTGAATTAAAGTTGACTCCGATAACTTGCTGACTAAATAATAAATAGACAAATAATTATTTGGTCAGCACGTTACTGGCATTCATTTTCGCCAATCGATTTTGGTATATGAATTACATTCCCTACATGCCGTTTCGGCCCATAAGGGCAGATTTAATTGGTTAAGGGCAATTTTAGAATCAAAAGTGCAACCTGACCCAAACTCGGTTGCCAACCAATCACTAAACCTCCCGTCGTTTCCGAGAAAATTGAATACGAATTCGGAGGGGCTCAGATTTTGATACTGCTTCGCTCGCTAACTATTTAGATAAAAACGATAAGACAAATAAAGAATTTTTATTCGGACCAAACGAATAACATAATGGGTCATAATCCAGTGTAATTAGGTTTGCCAAAAATAATGTTGATTAATTATTTTTAGAAACTTTTCCGATTTTCGATATTTTTGAGATTAGATAGAACCCGCACCGTAAAAGTTGTTTTTGAAAAATCGTATAGAAATTCAGTGTCACAGATAAATATCCATACAAACAAGTAATCAAATTTCTTAACACTTATAGAAATAATAAAAAAAAACTATAGGTTCGTTTTAAATTGATCAATCCAATTTTCTAAAATAGTGTGGCAATGTTGCTTGATTGCTTTACCAATTTTTGATTAATTCTTTGACCTGAAAATATAAAACAACTTTTATCATCTGCGGTATCACAGAAATCTCCCACAGTTTTCGGAGCAGTTGGCTCAAAATCACACCGACTCAGCGCCGATTTCCTAATGTCATTTTAAGTTCCGACATTAACAACGCAGTGAAGGACAATAAAATGTATATACAGTGATAAAGTATGTATATTGTACATTTATTCTTGACCAGCAAGAGATACACAAAAATATAAAACCTTTTTTCCATTTCATAAATATGGTCCGGACGAATAATTTTAGTAACTGCCATAGGAAGATTGTTTTTCTTAAAATGAGCAACAATACTCTTAATGTGAGCACTAATAAATAATATAAATTACTTTTCCTTTTAAGCAGACCGAATAAAAAACAAAACACAGCAATTCACAGGACTATCCGACAGTTATGTGATACTTTAAAGCCCTTGGCCTAACTTCTCATCTTTGACATATTAAAACACAGGACTTTCTAATGAAATAAAACGTTCATAAAAAAACGTTCATAGAAAAGGACCCACAGATAACTCGCCCATTAGTAAGCTCAACGCAAAAAACGAAGCCTCGGAAATGGAACTCTTAAAGCATACCACAATGCAGGGCACACGTTAGTTTGGGTCTAAGAAGCCTAGGAACAAAAAACCTCAGCCTGCAAAATATGATAAATGGCAGGTGCTTAATCCATAAATGATATATACAATACTTTTAGTTTGTCAGTCATGTTCAGGACTTGTCGGGGCTTAGTGTCTGGACTGGGACATACATAGTGCAGAACAGTTGATTCCGAGACTCAATTAAATTAAGATTATGCTGTGGTGGGGTAATGTTCTGATGTCAGATTTATACTACGCCCAGTTCACAATTTAAAAATGTTGTGATATGTGTCTATCTGAGAGAAATTCCCAGGAGTGTGGAATGTGTACAATTGAAATGTACAACCACACCTTTAAATGTAATAAAATCAAAGAAATTGATTTATGGTTTTTTCGTTTTTCACCACAAGAGCCAAAATACATGCTGTAAAATAACGCAGCCTTACTCGCCAAAATAAAGGTGTAAAAAGTCAGCTGGGAATTTTAGTTTGGAACACCGCCGAAAGTCGTAAAAAAGCTTATAAAAATTCGTAAGCAGGCAGCCATAACTCATAAGCCATGTCACAAGAACTTTACGTTCAATCGTTAACTTTTTTTATTATTTTAGAAAATTGCCAATAAAAGAAAACGTTCGGGAATAAAAATACATTTTCTAAATTTAAAACAAATTATCTCTCATCAAACGATAAACAAAAATTAACGCTAGTTCAAGTGCAACGATGAGTGAAAATGTGTTCTTTATATTAAATTTTGATTGCCTTCGGTTATTTTATTAATTAAAAATCCTCGGGTATTTTTAGTTTTGAATGGTTTAAAAATATTGCACCAAAGTCATATTTCAAACTCATGAGAAACAAGGCTTTGTTGAAAAGTCCATTTGTATAGATACACCCCAAAGTAATTTCATTTCGGACTAGATTGCAAGGCAAGTTTAATGAAAGAACCAACTTGTTTTCCCAAGATGAATAAGGTTTGCAAATTATGTAGCGCTTTGATAATATCACTTTTACGGAAAAGCAAAAAGTTAATAGATTAGTCTTTCAAACATTTATTTGAAATAATCAAATTAATTTATGTTTGCATTCCAAAATTCCAAGTTCTAATTAATGCATGTACCGTACAAAGGCGTGCATCCCAAAATTAATTTGATGCTCCTGTATATATTCGAATAGCCTGTCGCCAGCAGAAAGTGCGATGGAAACGGACCCGCAGAACATGGGAGTGGGAGGCTTTCTCCCACCCTTATAGTCGAGATGACAATGTTTGTCATTTGCGCTTCATTGGGTTTTTGCCAGTTGTGGGTGGTTGTTGGCGATTTCGTTCATGTCTAAGTCAGACGATGATGTTTAATCTGTTAAAAGCCGGGCTACCCAGCTTAACAGGTATACTTGCACACTCGGGATTCACATGGTACTACCGGCAACAAAATTTAAGCGTCACCCAAATTATCTTGCACACAGTTTTGATTCTCAGCCTAACAAGGTCTTACTTAAACACAATAAAACAAACAACAAACGACGGCACTCGAAACGAGTAAATATCTTTCCCGAAACGACTGAATCTCTGAATTGTAGAATTGGAGAAAAATTGATGTTTGATAGCATCGATGTTTGTGAGTACTTATTAATCGATGTTTTTAAAATTAATAAATGGTTTTTTTCAGTCCTAACCTATATTTGAAATAAAAAAGTTAAGCATTATCATTGAAGTGCGTACTATTTAATAATGTAAAATTGTGAATTACAATCTATATAAATGTTTTCAATTATTTTTTGGACCGCGTTCAACAAAAGTGGCATATAAATGGATCGGGAATATTTTGTCGTCAAATTATTGTATTGTATGATTGTAGTACATTTTGTTGAGTTTTTTAATTTTACCGTCCATTTTTTGACCTCAAAAGGTTAAATTTTTTCTTTTTTACGCCGGGGCCTGACCCGTTCTCCCAGAGAAATCTGGCAACACTTTGCAATTTTCTGGTATTTTTTTGTCGATCTGAGTACCGAATTTAGTATATTTCTGCTAATCGGGAATACTCAAACTGTATTACTTGATAAAAATCGACTGCCATACGCTTAAAACATGTTTTAGAAAATCAATATACATTTATAGAAAAGCTGAAGTATAAAACAAATCAAAACAAGAAGGAAAGCAAACTTCGGCAAGCCGAAGTTATATACCCTTGCAGCTATTGCATTAATTAAATACTTTTGAAAACATTTAAATTATGATTTACTGAGTTAGCACTTGAGCACACAAAAAAACATTGAAACTATGATGATTTGCAACTCAATTATTAGATAAATATTTTATATATTTTATTATTGCTTTGGGAGCTATATGCTATAGACGTCCGATTTTGATAAAATTTATACCATAATTCTGAAATAATTAAACATTGCTATATGTCGAAGAACTAAACAAAAAATTAAAAACAGAAAAGTTATAATTTTTTTTCATTTATTTTTCCGATTGTTCCTATGGGAGCTATATGCTATAGTCGTCCGATTTTGATGAAATTTAAACCGTAAATCGGAAATATTTTACCATTACTATATGTCGAAGAACTAAACAAAAAATTAAAAAACAGCAAAGTTATAATTTTTTTTCATTTATTTTTCCGATTGTTCCTATGGGAGCTATATGCTATAGTCGTCCGATCCGGCTTATATACTACCTGCAATAGAAAGACAACTTTTGGGAAAGTTTCATGCAGATAGCTTTAAAACTGAGAGACTAGTTTGCATATAAACGGACGGACAGACGGACGGACAGACGGACGGACAGACGGACGGACAGACGGACATGGCTAGATCGACTCTACTAGTGATGCTGATCAAGAATATATATACTTTAATAGGGGTCGGAAACGTCTCTTCACTGCGTTGCAAACTTCTTGACTGAATTATAATACCCTCTGAAAAGGGTATATAAAGCAGATACTTTTTTTCATTTAAAATTAAATGAAAGATGTATTAGAAAATCGATAAAACTTTTATAGAATAACTAAAGTATAAAAAAAATAAAATAAAGCAGAATTTTTTTTTTCATTTAAAATAAATGAAACATTTTAATGGTACTGATAAGATGAAGTCGTAATTCTCAGATAGGCAATTAAGTTGCAGTCGAGTGTATAACCATAAATTTGAAGACAGTCAACTTGTAAAATCCATTTCCCAGCTTTATTGGGGTTCAGTAAGCAAGTATTCCTGGAACAAAGCATCAGACTTGCCACCATAAAATTGATTCTTGAGCATGAGTAAAGCCATAAAAAGAAAATAGTAATTTTTAACTGTATTACAACTTATTTTTAGGTCTACTCTTCATCAAAACGTAACATTAGCATTAAAATGTTGACGAAAATTCTTGGGTAATACATTCCACCCAAATTTAATGTTTCCGCAAGGAAACCCGAAGTAGACCTTAGGTAACATGTATGTGTACATTCAGAAAGCACGTGTCAACACATTTTTCAAAAGGAATCTTAATGAACCGTTGTCTATCTGTTTGCAGGCTGTGGTCTGGTGGTGATGTCAAAATAGGCAAGGACCTGTACAAACACAAATCTGCCATTTGTTAATCGAGACACGAACACGCAAATCAAAATCACAAATAAACACGAAAAACAAAGACGCAATCCGAATCAAATGGACTCAGGCACACCTGCGACAAGCTGTCATCATATTTATTTGTTCTCTTCGAAATTAGGAAAAAAGGTATCCATTTTTGTCTTCCACGTGCGAAGAGTAAAATTTCTGTTGATTATCTTGGAGTCTACCTTATCCTTTGAGAGATTTAAAGATAAAAAAAAATATTCTTAAACATAAAACATTCTTACCTTTAGGTAATATAAGTTTTTCCAGAACTTGGGTTACCCTTCCTTTTGTCTCGTGCTTATTATCCGATAGATTAGTTACTTTTATCCCTTGAAAATGGACCGGCAATAATGTTGTCGCCTTATTCAGGGTATTCTGCCTTGCGTTGTTTTTGTTGAGCAATTGGATTCGTACATTTTAAACATTATTTTACAAACACAGTTACACTAGGTTTTGGTTTTGAATAACTTGAATGTAATGCTGTGATAGACTTTATTTCAGATAAACATTACATTTCATTGGGTGCCGTCAAGTTTAAGTAACAAAATGCTTGGTATTTTTAAAAATATTTTTGTTGTTCTTAATGCTCTGATGCGTTGCACTTGTTGTACCGCGCCTTTTTGCGAATTTCACTTATTGTAAAAATGGCCTTCGTTTTTCAAAACCGATTAGTAAATTATTATTTTGCGTATCCGAAATTATTTTCTCAACGAACTTGTTCAGTTCTATAAATATCACAAACAAAGCATTAATTTCTGAAATCATTTGAAACACTGCCCAAAAAGCCTATTTGGCTGTGAAAATGTATGCCTCATATTTTTATTATAGAAATAATAATAAAATTTCACATTGTGCTTTCTGTTAGGAGGCACATCTTTGCAAGATGACGAATATCTAATCACAACTTTCTGAAGATTTCAGAAAAAAACACTACGTCAATTGTGTGCTTTCTTACACCTGAACAGGTATTTTTTCGATTTCATAAATTTCCTTTGATAAATCACCTAATTTGATTTGTCAAAACTCTAAAAAAAAATGTGTTTTATGCTCTGTCGAAAAAAATTAAGTGGAACACAGTTCATTTTTAGAATAACGTTTAAGAGGAAAACGATATCAGAATATTCAATTTTTAAATTTTTAAACAAATGCTTTTTTACAATAGCGTTATTCGTAAAACTATTTTCGAACAAATTCAACATTTGATAAATTATGTTCTGCCAAACTTCTGACATCTCGATGCAGTTCAGATCAAAGTTTATTCATATACACTGACAGATCATCAATATTTCAGAAATCACGTTCCTGTCGAGCCCGAGCATTCGGCCAGACGAACCCACACAATCGCGTGCGCTTATTCCGATTACTTAGTACGAAAGCGAATGAAATATTATCCAAAAAGCACTCTGATCAGAGGGTCCGAGTTTTCCTTCGATTTCTGCATTTCGCGTCCGATTCGTTTGAGATGCCGCGACATTCTGACGGCTCCGGCTCGTTCCCCTGAAAGCGGGCTACCGAAACCGCCCGAATATATGGCAGTCTGCAACTGCTGTTGGCCAAGTTAACAGGTCTGTTAGCACTCTTTATTGTTGTGGCAGGCTTTATACATTTGCGTCACGTGCTGCTGGCTGTTGTTGTTGCATTGAACTTGAACTAGTGGCGAAGTTGTTGTCGTTGTGGTTGTTATTGCAATTTTCCTGTTGTTCTGACATTGGCGCGCGTTTCGCCGGCTGTTTATCGCTGGCATTCGGCAGCTTTGCTCACCACGCAGGCGCTCTAAATTGGGAGGACCATATATTTTAATTTTTGGTTTAAGATTTCATTTGGTGTGCTGCCGCTAGGTCAGTTCGTGCCAGGCTGGTGCTATTGAAAGATTAAACAACTTGGTCCTGTATAAGCATAAAGGAAAACTAATTATAAATGCGATGTTCAAGGAGCCCACGATGGCAAAAAGCGCAATGTCTTCTATACTGAATTTAAATGTAGAGTTAAATATGATCGATTGAGTATCTTGCGTTATTATTGCCCTAATTTTGAATAACAATAAAAATTAGAAGGTTAGCTACTGAGTTTTGACGATAAGTTGACTACGCATTAAAACCAGTGTATACAAAAGGCCGCAGCGAAAAGTGCCTTGTGTGTTTTGGCATGGCTTGCATTTAAATACATTATGTTTGCTCCATTCCGATTCTTACCCAGACTTCCAGAATTTAATACTTCACTGCAAATGATTGTTGTTTACAGGGTTATATCACTAACCATACAACATATGTTATATACAGTTAGAAGGCCGAAAGAAAATCATTTTCAGAATGTTTTCTGAGAAAAAATTTAAATTTATTGATCTTAAAAATTGTTCACATACTAAGGTAGTTTTTAACTGTATTTAAAGACGGGATCCTTCAAAACAGATTTCTTAAAGTAATGTTAAATCTAATAATTAATCCAAGGAGAAAAAATCTTTGATTAATTCCTAAAAATATATTTAATAGACTAGAAACATAAGTGACTAGAAATATTAAGTAAAATTGAATAATAAGCTAGACATGTATTAGTGAGTGAGTTTTCTCACCTATTTTTCAGTGGTACGACAAAACCCCAAAGTAAACGAAATAAACGAATGAGAACGAGTTGGAATTGAACGATTTTATTCAAAAAAAAAAAAATATGTTCAAAAGTTTATTAACATACATTTATTTATTTATTCTATATTAGAATGCAAATACATTATCTGGCTTATGGCTATTAACAACGCTTATCTGAGATGGTCGAAAAGTTGCAACACATATTAATTCAGCGGTTAATCAGTGGTCACTTTGCGCTAAATATGTTGTTAAACCGTTATAATCAATCCTATTAATATCTTTGAAAACATTTATCTATACCTACATACACTAAATAAGCTAAAATAATCTTATAGCCGGATTCCATTGGCGCATCGTATAAGCCTAACGCTCATTTACATACGCACACAGGGCTTCTCCGTAAACCCGTTTGTCGACAAGCCCAGCTGATTGACAGTAAGACCGTAAGACCAAAATTCAATCACACTAGAAAGAATAAACTTATTACGCTGGCGTAACTGTTCGTCGATCTGAGTACTAGACTTCAAGACTAGTAAAAAGTTTATTCTTTCTACACTGGTAAAAAAAAAAACGCATAGTGAAATCAAGCATTTTTATCAATTATAAAAAGCATTGATTTTAATAGAAAACATATTTAACATATTTAACTCAAATATTTAAAGAGATGTTCCTCATATTAAAATCAAAGTTTTCCATCGTTATTTTTACTATTTTAAAGATCTGAAATTTTGTACAGTATGATGAATGTTTTTTCATATTTGATTTAAACATTTTAGAAATTTATCAGAAACATTAAGCCATTTGTTTTGAATATGAAAAATGTTGAAAACTGTATGTAATTGTTAAACGGCAGCAATATACAGTTTGTCAATTAATTCTTTGCAAAATGAAAAAAGTCAATAATATCAATTTTCAAGATTAATATTTATTAACAAAAATACGAATTATTTCAGTTTTTCTTTTATAATACTGTAAGGGTGATTCTTAACTATAATTCTGAATTACAAAATTTATATATTTCAACATTAAACACAGAAAAAAATAACAAAAACAAAAAAATAACAAAATTTCAGTTGTCAATTAATTCTTTGCAAAATGCAAACATTTGTTAGATTCGTAACCAAATGTAACAATTTATGTTCTAATATTTCGTATGGTGTCCTTTGGCATCTAATACTGCATTTAGGCGACGAGACATAGACTGTATAAGGACATTTAGGTCATAGTATTCCAGTATTTTCTTCCATTCTTCTTGGATTGCTTGTATTAAAGCTTTTTTATTGGTTGGTCCCCTTTTAGCCACCTTCTTCTTTAACAAGGTCCACAAATTTTCGATGGGGTAAAGGTCAGGACTCTGAGCTGGAGTGTCGATCACTTTGCTGCAGTTATACAGCAGCCAGGACTTGCAAAGGAACGATTTATGTTTGGGGTCGTTGTCCTGATACAGTTTGTACTGAAGTTTATTTCGGTTTTGATGGTTAATGAACCCAAACGCCTTCACGCTGTTTGTTAGTTCATTTTTTAAAATGTCCAAATAAAACTCTTTGGTCATTATTTCATTAAAAATTCTAAGCTCTCCAACACCTTTGGATGAAATACATCCCCAAACCATTACAGATAGTTTGCCAAACTTCACTGTTGGTATTATATTTTTTTGTTTAAAGGCTGTTTTCGGCTTTCTCCAATATAACATTATCTTAGTTTCATCACAAAAGATGACGTCGTTCCAGTACTCCGCCGGCTGGTTAGCATGGGCAATAGCAAAGTTGAGCCGCCTTTCGATGTTTAGCGCAGAGAGCATTGGTTTCTTTCTCGCTACGTGTGATGAGTACTTGTGAGTATTGAGAACTTTTCGTACAGTCTCGTGGCTCACAGTTACATTGCAATCATTTTTTAACTCCAATGCTAACTGCCTGAGTGTAGTTTGCGGATTTTCGCCAATCTTTTTCAAAATTTTTGATTGATCACGTCTGGTGAGCTTTTTTGGTCTGCCTCCGGAATTGTTCAGTTGAAGCCGATTTTCCTTTTCTGCCCGATTAATGATGTTGTATATTGTCCTTAATTTAATGTTAAACATTTTTGCTAACTCCTTCGCCGTTTTACCCTTATAATAATTAAAGTAAACTAGTTGAATTCTATTTTCATCAACACGTTTGCCAGGCATTGTTAATAATGCGAATTGCAGTCAATTGTGCACTTGTCCAAACCAAAAACGCAATGAAAATAAGAGATAAGAACACATCCAAGACGGACGAATTTATTTCTCTCGAATTTGATTTACCGTTGCTTGGTTTTGTGCCTCTCTTTAGCTTGTGTTTGCAATTTGCAAAGAATTAATTGACAGATTAAAATTTGTCATTTTTTTGTTTTTTATATTTTTGTAGTGTTTTATGCAGAAATTTATATTTTTTTTAATCCATAATTGTAGCTAAGAATCACCCTCACAATATTATAAAAGAAAAAATGAAATATGTAAATCATATTTTTGTTAATAAATATTAAACATCAACATTAATTTTATTGACATTTCCTATTTTGCAAAGAATTAGTTGACAAACTGTATATAAATGCTGAACAACATCAACTTTTGAATTAGTTTAGGCAGACGAAGAGGAGAGAGAGAGTAAAAGCAAAATACGCAGAAAATTCTTTTTTTCATGTTCACATACATATATGAAATACATTATACTTTTATGCATTTGTGCTTATATTCATGTGTACAGGAACATACAGACATTTGTATGTATTGTAAATGCAAGGTCAAGCAACCAAAAAACGAAGATCGCGTGTTTGCTTTTCGTTTTGCAATATTTACGCATTTTTTCTACACACACACAAGAAGAGAAGCTAATGCAAGCTTGCGTCTGCCTTTTTAATCCGTATTCGTACACCAGTGGTCAAAAATCTATTTAAAAATGTTTGTTCTGGGTTTGAAGCTTTCTCAAATATAAAAAAAAACATATTTCAAAAAATTTGTTTTCTAGCTTAAAAATAAAAAATAGTTTGACATGATACAAAATTCCTATTTTTATTTCAATGCTTAAGTATCTTTTGAATATAATCCAAACTTTGTTGTGCTACTTTTTTTACCACTGCTGTAACATAACGGCATGCGTCAAAGTTCGACAGAATTTGTCCATTCTTTTGCACACACATACACACGTGAATATTCTTACAGGACGTGTGGTCGCGAGGGATATCACTTTAAGTTTTATGGTTGAGCGACGCGGACGTGTTTTTAAATAGTATAAGTTTTTTTTATGTGAAAGTGGATAAGAGTTGTGATGAAAAGGTGAGTAAAAGCTTTAATAACACTCAATAATAATACTATTTAATTTTTTATATAATTCATAATAATTTTTCCCTTCTATATTTTTGTTTCTTGTTTTTCTAGGAATTTTCTTTTCTTTTGTGTTTATTCTTATCTTTTTATATATCGTTTCGTTTTAATTTTATGTTCCTGGTGAACCTTCACTTATCCTACGCTTGTAAGCCATGTAGTTTGCATGGTTAGAAGCTGCTGCTGAAAAGGCAAATGGAGAATATAGCGTTGCCGGCTCATCCTGTAATATTGAGTCAATATTACCACTAGTCGACTCTTTAAATAAAATAGCGGCACCATTTTCACGAGCTTTAAATTTAGCTTTGACGATCTTAAGTTTGTCAAGCTTCCCAAGTACAGCCGAAATCTGGTTCATAACGAAAGTGCTGTGACAGACTATCCCAAAGGCTGAATCACTATTCTCGAAGTCACATTCTAGTAACTTGCGAACCGCATTGGGATGTACATTTGCCAGAAAAACTATGCGTGCAAACATGTTCTGCAAGTTTGTGTTTCAAAAAAATGTGTTAAATATATAGAAAATTCATTTTTTTACAAAAAGTGGTATGTTTAATATGCTTTATTTTAATGTAACTTCTTACTTTATAGCACTTAAACTTTAACAATGTAACAAAAAATGTAAAAAAAAGGTATATTTTCACTCAGAAAAAGTATGCGTACAAAATCAAAAATCAATTAAAAATCCGTATTATTTGTAATATTTAGTACGAAGTTGGATACCCTTTACGTTTTATAACTTCAGCCAACCGATTTGGCATTGACTGGACCAATTTCGTTGTATCCTCTTCTGTTATTTTGCTCCATTCTTCGACAATTACTTTTTTTTAGCATATCCTTGGAAGTAATGGTGTGCAGGCGGATCCGGCGCTCCAGAAGGTCCCACAAATGCTCAATTGGATTGAGATCTGGGGATTGCGGTGGCGAATTTAGCTGGTTTCGAACATTATAAAGCAACCACAGCTTTGTATTGTGGGCACAATGCTTAGGATCATTGTCCTGTTGGAACCAAAAGTCACTATCCAGTCCTAATTTCGTGGGGCTTTGGTGCATATTTTGTTTAAAGATGACAATATAGTGTTTGTTATTCATTATGGATTCAATAAAAACTAGATTTCCAACTCCAATAGCCGCCATACATCCCCAAATCATTACGCCACCACCACCGTGCTCTTTCGGGCAATGCGTCTATTATAGCCTTCTTTCTTTAAAATTTTGCGTACAGTGTCTTCATGAAGGTTCTTATCAAACTTGTCCTTAATATCCTTGGCAATTTTAGAGGCTGTTGTCCTTGGATTTATTTTAATAGTCTTCAAAATGCTTCTCTTCTCCCGCTGTGTGAGTTTTGGTGGCCTGCCAGATCGAGGTTTTAAATCACAGGAACCTCATGAATTGAAATGTTGTAGGACTCTTTGTACAGAGGAGTGTGTTCTACCACTAATGGCACCGATTTCCCGAAACGTTTTGCCCTCATCACGAAGTTTTACTATGAGTTTCCTCATATCAAGATCAAATTCTTTTGGTTTTTTTTCCCATCATGAATTTTTCGTGTTGTTAAAAGATAAATGTGAAAAAAATGACAAGCAGAAAGTAAACAAGCTTTGATTTACAGTTATTAATGCGAAAACAGACTTTAATAAGCTTTGAGTCCCGTTAATTTGACATTTGCTTTTGTACGCATACTTTTTGATTAAAAATATACAATTTTTTACATTTTTTGTTATATTATTAAAGGTTTAAGTGCTAGAAAGTAAGAAGTTACATTAAAATAAAGACTGTTAAATATAGTACTTCCTGTAAAAAAATGAATTTTTTTTATGTATTTTTCTATGGAGCTCAGGTATCTTTGGATGCATTTTTGATACAATTGCTTGGCAACTAAAAATATTAAGAATGTATTCTTTATATATATTATCTTTATATTTTTAAGCTTTTTTCCATATAAAAAAAATAATTTAACAATGTCATATTTATTTGAAATACGGTCAATATTAAAATTTAATATATAATAATTTTTAGATTGATCAGAAAAATATGAACTAAATTTGAAATAAATATTTATTTTTATAAAATTGAAGTTTGAAATGTTCAAATCAATTATAACAAGAAAGGAAGCAAACTTCGGCAAGCCGAAGTTCATATACCCTTGCAGCTATTTCAAAAACTAAATACTCTTGAAAACGTTAAAATTTTGCGTGTATGTTTAAAAACATAGAAGCTATTATGATTTGCAGCTTAATTTTGATAGTTCCTATGGCAGCTATACGATTGTTCCTATGGGAGCTATATGCTATAGTCGTCCGATTTTGTTGAAATTTAAACCGTAATTCTGAAATATTTAACCATTACTATATCTCGAAGAACTAAAAAAAAAATTAAAAAACACCAAAGTTATAATTTTTTTATTTATTTTTCCGATTGTTCCTATGGGATCCGGCTCGATCCGACTTATATACTACCTGCGAGACTAGTTTGCGTAGAAACGGACGGACAGACGAACAGACGGACATGGCTAGATCGACTCTCCTAGTGATGCTGATCAATAATATATATACTTTATAGGGTCGGAGATGTCTCCTTCACTGCGTTGCAAACTTCTGACTGAAATTATAATACCCTCTGCAAGGGTATAAAAATAGTTACTATGATTTACTACGAGGCATATTAATATTAAATATTTTGGCATATATGAATCAAATACAAAAATGTTTGAATTTACTATGCGCATAATTAGATAAAAATAACTAAGTGACATATTTATATTTACTATTTCCATGTGTGGTTCTAAATCGTTTGTGGATCTAAATTGATTCATTGATGAAATAGTGACATTATTATGTTTTTTTTTACCAGTGTAGTGTGATCGATGTTTTGTTCTTACGGTCTTACTCTCAGTCAGCTGGGCTTGTTGACTCTCCTACATATTATGAACATATAATATATACATTAAAGGGTTGAATATGTCTCCTGCACTGCGTTGCAAATTTTTGATTGAAATTATAAAACCTGTGCAAGGATAGTCAAATCGAAGAATAGTCGTTTAATAGAATACTTAATTTTTGAAATAGTTCCAAGGGTATACAACTATATCTAAATTGTTATTTTTATCAAAACAGTATATTACTCAAAAATATAGATTTTGATTAAACAAAAAAGAAACAAGTTTACTTTAATTCTTTTCCACTCAATTTGTATATCATAATAATAATGCTCTCACATGATAGGGATGACTTTATTTTTTAAATTGGGTAATAATTAAATATATTAAATGAAAGAGATATAGCCAATTAACGATTCACTTTTCACTTTAAATTTTTTTAAGTGGGAAAAGCAGACTGCAAAAGGAGTTTGTGTGCACTATACGGCTGGCCATAACAACAAACTTTATTAAAGCGGAAGTGGCCTGCAGTACAGCGGAAGTTCCGGCAGCTAAGTGCTCGTATCTGCCTCTGTGGCTTCTGTGCAGATATGGATTTGCGTTAAGTTTTTAAATATTTTTGCAGAAAGATTTTTAAAACATTCCAATTGACCTATTTTATTAGACTAATCAAGCTGTATGAGGTACCCGTTCTGTACTACCCTCTAATAATTAGAAACATCAATTTTTTGGTTTGAACGGTATAACAAAAATGTAAATTTAATGTTTTTACCCTGAAAATGTAAAGACATTATTTATTTAAATCAAATGCGAGTTGAAAGAAATGTTGATTATTAATGGAACATATTGTTTCAGAGTTGTGTTTGTTATGTTTGTTGTACTCTTATAACTGTTTTCTTTAATGGGTCGAATACGCCTTTTACATTCTTGAACACGAACAAAGTACTACATTTCAAGAAGATTTTTCACAAATTTAACAATCCGCGAAAACTTGCAACATGTATGGTACCGCAAGGTGTAAAAGTGACTGATGTATGTATGTTTCAAAAGATTGGCTTGCATTAAAGTTTACAAACAAAAATCAATTGTCGGAGTCATGTCTGATTGCGGATTCCTTGCAATGTCACTCGCGTCTACATAAGGGCATCACAAAAAGCTCCCAAGTTTGAATGTTTAAAGTTTGGATCCGCTGAAATCAGCGATTGCAAGACCCACAACTAAGCAAAAGATAAGGAAAGATTTGCACTCTTACAAAAAGGCAAAATATTCAATGGAATTTGATTTTTCACCCTGTCCTCCTATGCCTCGTATAACTATCCTTCAGCCATTTTTACATTTCCGCCATTGGCAAGCCGAAACCATCGCCAAGTTTGAGTGGAAAAGTAGTCATAAGTCGAAGATAGCACATGGGTGCGCAAAGTACTTGGAAAATGAAGGCATTAAATTGTGGTTGGCAAGCTTTTGGCAAATAAATTAAGTATGTGTACTTTGAGCTTAGGGCTTGCCAAAGAATAGAGTGGGCAAAGGAAAGATTAAAAGTTACCAACGACTTTGAATGCAAATTTAATTTGAGACGCAGCATGACGCGTGGAATAGAAATCTGAATCAATTGTCTCCAACTCTGTGAAGAACCTAACAAACAAATCCCCTCTCATCCAATCACAATTCGATTGAAATTAATTGATTTTGCTCCTCCAGTCGTCAAACATAATTCGACAATGCGGTTGGCGAATCCCCTGGGGAATTTAAAACTGATTGAACAGTGAAGGGCAACTAATTTACTAATTATGGATGTCCTGCTGAGCATTACAGAGTTTGGTAACATCACTCATGTCCATTAATTTTAATTAATTTCTTTTGGACTTGCCAAAACTCAAAAGTAAGAAAACCCAGATCAGCTGTTCGTGCCACTCACATGTCGGAGAAGCATTAGCTAAATGCTAATGCGCCAATGGAATCAGACACATTTAAAAAGTCCACTAATGCGGCAATGGAATCAGGCTATAAGCCTTGTACTTAGATCGACGAAATCCGTTCGTCCGCCATAAAAGAGAGCGAGAGGCAAATAGCTGACGGACTCTTCTCACCCCGGTACTCAGAACGACGAAAAAGGTACCTGAATAAAGCATGCGAACGTTTACAGGACCTTGCGAAAAGATGATGTTTATACCTTAATACGATTTTATGTCACCAGTAAATTAATTTTTTAGTAACCAAATCCAGAAAGTCTTAAAATATATATTTTTCTACTAATTATATTGAACAACGTGAAAAAATGTAGGGGCAGGACACATATTAGCATATTAATGACTACACTAGCGTTTACCATCCATGGTGGCCAGATTTTGCTCTGAAAATAACTTATGAGCAGCCTTGAACAAAGAAACTATAAAATCCGTATATGAACACACTCACTCCAGTGTTCGCGTTATCTATCTCAATGTGGGCTGTGTCGCTTCAGCTTTATGGGCCTTTGCCGGCATCGCAGTTGCCAAAGGGTTCATTAGTCTGCCCAGCAAAAACATCAAAGCCAATGAACGTATAAATAAAATGCAGAAAGGTAGAAGCTGAACGTAGAATGAGAAACAGCAACAGCTGGAGCAAGAATGTCACAAGCGCAAACAGCAAAATGCCGAACAAAAGCCAAGGAGCTCGGGCAGAGTGAAAGCAAAAGTGACACACGACATTGGACATACAAAGTATGCAAAGCAAAAGCACGGTCCAAATTGGGTTGGGGGGTCAATATCTAACCAGCGGGCCTGCTGCTCAGGCAGCAACTTTGTCGACTAGTCCTGGGAAACATAGTGACTGAAGCCAAGAACTGGCTTCAAATCGATTGTATTACTGACGTTGCCGATGCATGTGGGTATTTAGGCTTCCCTTGATGTCCCTTGCCAAAACCGTTGCCACGTATTTGTTCTTTAAGGACGTGTTTGATTCGCTCACGCACTTTAAGCACGAAGTGCTGTCCGGCTTTTGGCCTTTACGACTTTTATGTCGCTTCTGGGCCGCCATTATTCATTGGACGGCTAGCCTGAGAGAGTGTCAATACGATTGCAACTGGTTAAAGTTGGGCTTTTGCAAACAATTGTCATCAAGCAATTCGAAAACTGTCATTAAGTGACTTTTAAAACCCTTAAAGAGATTATTAAAGCAACACATTTTTACTCAAAGAAGTATGTACAACGACGAACTTAATTATTGTTACAGCAACTTATTTATTGTACAATAACCTCTTACTCAATTCATCTTCTTTCGCAAATAGAGTGTAATTAAAACTTACCTAACGTTATTAGCATCCCTTACCTTTCCAGAACAATTAGTTTTTAGTTTTTTCATTCTTAAAAAAAAAACCAGTAAAAAAAGTTATTGTGTTTCCGTCCTTAAAACATTTTGGGGTCCTTTAATTCTTTAAGTTGTACCCAATCTTACCATTTCTATATTTTCTGAAACGTATACATCAAGGTCTGACTTTTGGTTGAACTCTAATTTTGTATAAATAATAGTTCACTGAGTTCTTCAACACACTAAGACCCTAGCACTTTGGAAATATAGTTTTTTAGCCTGTTGTGTCAAATATTGTAGAATATATTCAAATTCCTATTTTGTCCAAGTGCCTTAATCAAATTGAATAAACATTATAAACAATCTAAGAAAAACAATTGATTATAAGATTAAAATTTGTTTTAGTGTGTTTATTTGCATATAAATACTTAAATTTAATACAAATTTCTTGTTTTTTTTTTGTAAATATTTATGTAATGGTGGACTGAAAAATTTAAATATGTCTTTCTTCGTCAAAAAATCTATAATAAAGATAAATATTAACATTTTTTAATTAAGACCTGTAGTAGAAAATGTGCACAATTCTAATGTTGAGAAATAGAGAACTTGAATTCTCTACTTGAGGATATAGTCATTTTGAGTACAGATTTGGCCCAAGAACTGACATTGAGGATATTTGTACTAATTTTAAGAAAAAATACGTAAACTATGGATATGTTCTGATTTTTTGAAAAAATGTTTTAATAATGGGCTTATGTCACTACATTGTTGGCCTCATTCATTGCTCATTTATTTGTTTAAATTTACGATTTTACGTATGACGATTCCAATGAGCAATGAATGAAGAAAATGGACAGAACCCGATACCCGATAGTAAAATACTAGCTGGAATTGGGTAAGAAAATAAAATTCGATAAAATACAACCGTGGCCGATACATCAATGCGCTATAATGTATTTGAAAAGCACAATTTTGATCAACCAAAAAACCGAGGCTTAAATGTGTACGAAATATTTTTTACCATTTATAGGTAACAACTGAAAACCTTTAAACGTTAAAATTAGGGGAATAAACACAATAGAATAAACAAAACAATAAAGTTTAAATTTATCCTTAAAAAGAGAGTGTGACCGTGAACTTATTACAAAAGAAATCTCAAACAGTATTCATATAGTTGTCTCTGTCAGTGAGCTTTAATGAATGCGCCAATAATTTTTTTTTGGTTTTCTTTTGTTTTCATTTTTATTTTATTGTTGCTAATTTATGTAGCTGTTTATAGTTACTAAAAATATTTTCCTTAAAATACGAATTCGCCTTTATTTTTTTTATCATCATGATCGTACCAGCTCGTGCGAATTTCAAAGCAATTTAGATTAGAAAATGTTTATGAAAGAGTTAGTTAAACAGTTAGTCCATTAGTTAGTGAAACAGTTAGTGCATTAGTTGGTGCAACGTAATACAAAATGGTTAATAAGCAATATAGCCCTATAGTCATTGTAGTATTAAGATCGGTCCATCAGGTAATGATATAGTTACTATTACTCACACAATTATTAGCAATGAGGCGAATGAAACTGAAAAAGCAACTAGAAAAATGTTTAGCATAATCTATATGGATAAAGGACAAACTGATTTAAACATTTAAGCCGTTGACTCAAACGGATTATTGAATACAATTGAATACGACTGGCTTTTCGGAAAAATATAAAGGACAGATGAATATGCATAGACTTTAGAAAACATAACAAAGTTTTAATTAAATTCAATTACCCTATTCCGCTCATCGACGATTTATTAGACAAATTAGTTGATAACAAGAAAGAAAGCAAACTTCGGAAAGCCGAAGTTCGTATACCCTTGCAGCTATTGCAAAAGTTAAAAATTAAAATTTACTTGCGAATATGTTTAAAAACATTGAAACAATGACGATTTGCAGCTCATTAATTCGATGGATCTATATGATATCGTTTCCGATTTAAATAAAATTAAAAGCGTAATTCTGAACTGTCAAATTATTAATAAATCAAAAAGAATTTAAAAAAAATACAAAATAGAAAAGTTTCATTTAAAGGAGCTTTATGTTATAGTCATCCGATTTTGATGAAATTTAAACCGTAATTCTGAAGTATTTAACCATTACTTTATGTCGAAGAACTAAAAAGAAAATTAAGAAACAGCAAAGTTATAATTTTTTTCCTTTATTTTTCCGATTGTTCCTATGGGAGCTATATGATATAGTCGTCCAAATTTGATGAAATTTTAATTTTAGTTCTGAAATATTTAACCATTACTATATGTCGCAGAACTAAAAAAATAAAAAAAACAGCTAAATTATAATTTTTTTTCTTTTTTTTCCGATTGTTCCTATGGGAGCTATATGGCATAGTCGTCTGATTTTGATGAATTTTAAGCCGTAATTCTGAAATAATCAACCATTACTATATGTCGAAGAACTACAAAAAAATT
Source organism: Drosophila gunungcola (assembly GCF_025200985.1). Classification (NCBI taxonomy): domain Eukaryota; kingdom Metazoa; phylum Arthropoda; class Insecta; order Diptera; family Drosophilidae; genus Drosophila; species Drosophila gunungcola. The sequence continues at coordinate 3,704,927 of NW_026453162.1, forward strand.
AAAATACAACAAAATTAATATGGGAGCTATATGCTATAGTCGTGCGATCTGGCTCGTTCCGACCTATATACTACCTGCAATAGAAAGACAACTTTTGGAAAAGTTACATCTTTTGGGAAAGTTTCATGCAGATAGCTTTATAACTGAGAGACTAGTTAGCGTAGAAACGGACGGACAGACGGACAGACTGACATGGCTAGATCGACTCTCCTAGTGATGCTGATCAAGAATATATATACTTTATAGGGTCGAAAATGTCTCCTTCACTGCGTTGCAAACTTCTGACTGAAATTATAATACCCTCTGCAGGGGTATAAATATTTCTTTGGTATAAAAACTTTTCTACATCGTTTCTTTATTTTTTAAACAAATTTTAAGGACTTGTTTTAGAATTCTGGAAAAATTAAAAAGGTATTGTCAAATTCTTATCACGTTGCCTTAACGTAATTGCTCTAAACAAACTAATTTTAATTTGCTTTTTAATTTTTTTGAAAATTTTTAAAAATTTTAAGAGTTGAGTTTTGTTTATAGCCCTTGAGATTCCTCATCACGCTGCAATAAAAAAAGCCTGTGTAGGCAAAATACGTGGATGAAGCGGATGAAGAATATATTTATTTAGTCGAATGCTTATTCAATTTTCGTCACAAAATTTGATATCAGATATTCTATATGTTGAGGGTGCGATCGTCACGACTTTTTAACCTCGTTAAGAGGTGTTTTTGTTTGAAAAGATGTAAGACGAAATTTCGAAAAGTTATTGGTTAAATATAAAGCAAAGACTAGCAAAGAAGAATTTTTACAGTGATTAAATGATTATTTTAGAGAATTAATAATTAATTAATTATTATTTGCATAATTTCAGATAGGGGAAGCTGTTTCACTTCCACAGATTTTGATGATTTTATGTTTATGACTCGATGTCAAACATTTAAAGATACACAGAGAAAATAATGACGTTCAGAAATTGAGAATTTCTATTCTCAAATTAAATATATACTCATATTGAGTACACAATTTAGTTTTAGAGTCACATTGAGAATCATTTTTACTCATTTTAAGTAATAAAACTCAAATTGAATATAGGATTCTCTAAATGAGGAGAATGCGAATTCTCCTAATGAGAACAGTTTTTCGAGAGAGCGAGACAGACCGTTCTTTGATATATCGATATATCTATTGGTCTCTTTTCTTGCTACGTTTTATTCTTTGGTGCCGTGCATTTCACTTTGTGTGGCATTATTTTAGCGTGTTAATTGTCGGCAGAAGTTGGTGCGAAATGAGTGACCTAACAGATTTATGGAATGTGATGGATATTGAAGCTGCCCTTGCGTACCTACAGTGGCTCGCAGCTTATTTCGTGCAGCTGAATTACAAAACATTAAGTCGGTATTGCGGCTATACTAATAAAGATAAAACAAAAATGAAAACGCAATATTTTAACTAGAAACAGTAGCATATTTAATAAACTAAAAACGATCTCCTTAATCATAAAAATAATAACAAAATATAACAAAAACAATATGTACAGGCTTTTTTCATGACGCAGCTTATTTCGTGCAGTTCATTTGGATAAACTTTAGAAGGTTAGTTAGTGATAACAATATTTTAGTAATTTAAAGCTTGGGAGCTTGCATACACACATGTGTGGAGTTTTTGGTGCATTCAATGCCTGTGTGTATGTGTAAGTGGCCACGCGCTGGAAAATTTGTATTAGATGTTACACACAGTAGTTTTTTTTTTATAAAATGCACATTCAAAAATACAATTATGTCAATTTCTTTATGTATTTAACTCTTTAAATGCTTATAATTAATAAACCTTCTATATACACACACATGTATATATACTTATACATTTATGCATATACATATGTTTTTATGTATGTAGACGGTTTTTGTGTTTTAATGATTTAATGCATGTTTGTACAAATGAATGAAATGCTGATTTTTATTTTTACAACGGTCTTTATTTGAATAAAATATTTTGTTTTCAAACACTCAAATACATGAGAGAAAACGATTATTCCGACAATTGGAATTAGAATCGAGTTTCGCGAAAAACATTTGGAGTGGTAAAAAAAAATTTAAACATTTGTATGCTGAAAATACAACAGGCGACAACGCGTCAAAATCCACTAGTTCTTGACAGCGCGGCTTCATTTAATAAATTAGTGCTTAACCAGGTAACTGAAAATTTAATTACGCTAAAATGATTGATAACGTTAAAATTTCTTTCTAGCCACTCAGGTCATTGGTGGTACAGACACAAAAGGGAAAGAATATCATAGCTTCTTACGCTAAAAATGGCATGCTTTCTAACAAGGATAGAAATAATGTAATTATTGATTATAATGTAATTATAGTGGTTGACGTTCAAGTCAATAATCTGGCCATCAAAACAAGCGATTTTCCCGATTTGTTTAAAAAAATATGCATCTTGTTTTTATCTGAATAAGATTTGAAAGTAAGCAATTTAACGTTAATATTTGATTAAGGTATTTTGACATGGCTTCGTATTAAATAACACGATATCTTAAAAATTGTTTTATATAGTTTAAATAATGTGTATATTAAAAATATATCCGAATTTATGAGCCCTCCGTTGCATCCTTACACCATGAATACGTACATAAGATTTAAATACCTGTAAATTTATTTATTATCTTACCATTTATTCATTCTTTCATTACCATCATTACCTGTATAAACTTAATACGACTATTAAAACAACAAAAATGTAATAAAAAACCAGTTAATTTACCTTATTTCGGGTATGGGTCGGTTAAATATTTTTGTATTAATTTTGAGTTCGGTAATTCTCAATTCGAAAACCCAGAAGATCTTAAATTAAAAGTCTGGTTTAAATAAGTTTGTTCTCAATTTGAGTGCTCTGCTGTTCTCATTTTAAGTAGAAGGAATTCTCATTCGCGAAAAATGAGTCTTATTGGTTCTCGAATTGAGTGCAGTTTGTTCTGAATTTGAGACGGAAATGCTTTAAAAAAATCACATATGTATGTACTCAATTTTAGTACACCTGCAAGGGTATAAATATCATAACTTTGCTGTTTTTTTTAGTTCTTCGACATATAGTAATTGTTAAATATTTCAGAATTACGGTTTAAATTTCACCAAATCGGACGACTATATCAAACAAACCATAAAAATAAAAAAAAATGTTTTTTAAAATGTAACTTTTCTATTTTGTATTTTTTTTTAATTACTTTTGACTTATTTATAATATGACAGTTCAGATTTACGATTTTAATTTTATTAAAATCGGAAAAATATATCATTATCGAATGAAAATATATCATATTATCGAATAATTGAGCTGCAAATCATCATAGCTTCAAAGCTTTTAAACATATTCGCAAGTAAATCATAATTTTAATGTTTTCAAGAATATTAAATTTTTGCAAAAGCTGCATGAACTTCGGCTTGCCGAGATTTGCTTCCTTTCTTGTTTTTTTTTTATGTTATTTAAATTAAGCTTAAATATATGCCGAAGTTTATCTACCTTTGCCGCTTTTGCATATATTTGTATTGTATATTTTGTGTATGTTTAAAAACACTGAAGCTTAGTGGATTTTCCGCTGAATTTATCGATCGCTTTAATGACAGCTATTTGATATCGTTGTCCGGTTTTAATAAAATCAAAGCCTTAATACAATAACACTGGCTTATATTGGCTTAATTTGACTTTATATAATTGGGCAAAATTCTACAGAGGTCGAACTGACCGCCAACACATTTTGTATGCCACCATTTTTTTTAAGTGTAAATAACTTTTTACCTGTTTTTATGCCTATTTGTATACTCGTTAGAGTAAAATGAATGTTGTTTTAGTTGAAAAGTATGTAACAGATAGAAGGAAGCATTTCCGACCCTATAAAGTATATATGTTCTTGAACAGGATCAAAAGCCGAGTAGATCTACCCATGTCCGTCTGTATGAACGTCGAGATCTCGGAAACTATACAAGCAATCTATTTTAAATTCCAAAATCAGGTTCTAGAAGTTTTTAAACATTGCATTGACAGATGGCACCGCTTAAACTCCGATTGTTTTGTGGGGAATATTTTGTTTAAATTGTTATTTGTCAGCTTAGTAACGGCTACCTAAATTCTCTTTTTTTTCGCAAATTCTTATCTTGTATTGTGGACCCTGGAGTTCGACAGAGTCTTGAGAGCTGTGTTTACGGATATCTAATAGCTTGGCACTTAACGTTCCTTCTTGTTTTAGTGAGTAAAAACTAACCAATTTAAAATATGAATTTAAGGGAGTGTTTGCCGTAACCAATATTTACCTTTGTATCCCATTTATAATTCAATTATTTCAATGTTTTATCAACAGTACAGAAGTGGCGGTCTCATTCATGACGCGGCGGAAGTTATAATTACTGCAAACGAACGCCGTCCCTCGATTACAGGTGGGCGTTGAGTGAAACCCTATCATCATCATTATTGGCCTAGGGCACGTTTCGTGTCAATAACTTACAATTAGCCAGGGGAAGCACGGAAAGGGGCGGTTCTCCAGCCAAGGACAAGGGCGTGGCCTTTCATCCCCTAGGGCCATAACTAATAGATAATAATGACATGACCATGTCAAAAGTTGATGGTTCATTGGCCTTTCTCTCTGAAAAGACGGGATGGTTACAAAGTTCACTGAGGTATTGATTGTTCTGAGCATGCAAATTTGTTGTATATAATAATCAAGGAGTCTTGAAGGAGTTTTGGAAAACTTAATAAATTAAAGTCCAAAATATTTGACTTCGGCATGTCAAGGCGAAATGAAATTTTTATATTAGAGCAATAACATAGGTTTTTCAAAAAGTCGTAGAACAAACTTTTTTTGTAACGACCTGCCCAACACAAACAAAAATTATTTCAGAATTATAACACAAGTCCTTAAAATTTGTTGAAATTGAGAAACGATGTAGAAAACTTTTGTATTTTTTAAACATGCCAAAAAAAATAGTTTTTTGAATAGCTTTTGATCGGAGCATGGGATCCAAATTTTGTGTCATTGGACGCGTATTTTTTTATAAAGTATAAAGTGTGTTAAAAAAGTGTAACATTTTACCAACCCAGGCTCAGGAACTCCACTTAAAAAATTTTATAGAACGCCACTTTCACCGCCGTTTCTCCTCAACCAATAAATTTTCATAAAGTCTTGGTATGCAATTCTTAATCATTTAGCGATTGGTGTATTTCACGTCACGATCGGACCGTCACAGCAGATTTTCAATTCTGCGGCAATATAATAGCAGTCTCCTGGGCACACGCTCTGGGTGCGCATCGTCACTACATGTACTGTCGTCCATAGTGTTGATTTAATTATACCATTGCAGAGGGTATTATAATTTCAGTCAGAAGTTTGCAACGCAGTGAAGGAAACATTTCCGACCCTATAAAGTATATATATTCTTGATCAGCATCTAACCAAGTCCGTCTGTCCGTCCGTTTCTACGCAAACTAGTCTCCCAGTTTTAAAGCTATATGCATGAATCTTTCCAAAAAGTTTTCTTTCTATTGCAAGTAGTGGCCGGATCAGACGACTATAGCATATAGCTCCCATAGGAACAATCGGAAAAAAAATAAATGAAAAAATTATAAGTTTGCTGTTGTTATTTTTATTTTTTTTTTTTAGTTCTTCGACATGTTGTTAAGGTTAAATATTTCAGAACTACGGTTTGAATTTCATCAAAATCGGACGACTATTACTTAAAACTTCCATGGAAACAATAAAAATATAAAAAAAAAATTTGAAAAATTTTTTATTTTGTAATTTTTGTTTTAAATTCATTTTGACTTATTAATAATTTGACAGTTCAGAATTTCGCTTTTAATTTTCTTAAAATCGGAAAACTATATCATATAGCTACCATTGGAACTGTCGAATAATTAAGCTGCAAATCATCATAGCTTCAATGTTTTTAAACATATACGCAAGTCAATCATAATTTTAATGTTTTCAAGAATTTTTTTTTTAATTTTTGCAATTGCTGCAATGATATATGAACTTCGGCTTGCCGAAGTTTGATTCCTTTCTTGTTTGAAATACCTCTAAAAACTTATAACCAAAAATTATATATATATATATATATTTGATGATCAGCTAACATAGCCAAATGTTAAAAAAAAAATAAAATGGTAATGTCAACCTGATTTCCTAGTAAAAAAAACAAAGTTAGTCGTCCGATTTTGATGAAATTTAAACCGCAATTTTGAATTATTTAACCATTACTATATGTGGAATAATTAACAAAAAAACAGCAAAGTAATAGTTTTTTTTTTATTTATTTTTCCCATTGTTCCTATGGGAGTTATATGCTAAAGTCGTCAGATCCGACTTATGTACTACCTCCAATAGAGAGACAACTTTTGGGAAAGTTTCATGCAGATAGCTTAAAAACTGAGAGACTAGTTTGCATAGCAACGGACGGACAGACGGACGGACAGAGAGACAGACGGACATAGCTAGATCGACTCTCCCAGTGATCAAGAATATATATACTTTATAGGGTCGGAAATGTTTCCTTCACTGCGTTGCAATTTTCTGACTGAAACTATTATATAACAAGAAAGGAAGCAAACTTCGGCAAGCCGAAGTTCATATACCCTTGCAGCTATTTCAAAAACTAAATACTCTTGAAAACGTTAAAATTTTGCGTGTATGTTTAAAAACATTGAAGCTATTATGATTTGCAGCTTAATTTTGATAGTTCCTATGGCAGCTATACGATTGTTCCTATGGGAGCTATATGCTATAGTCGTCCGATTTTGTTGAAGTTTAAACCGTAATTCTGAAATATTTAACCATTACTATATCTCGAAGAACTAAAAAAAAATTAAAAAACACCAAAGTTATAATTTTTTTTATTTATTTTTCCGATTGTTTCTATGGGAGCTATATGCTATAGTCGCCCGATTTTGATGAAATTTAAAACGTAATTCTGAAATATTTAACCATTACTATATCTCGAAGAACTAAAAAAAAAATAAAAAAACAGCAAAGTTATAATTTTTTTCATTTATTTTTATGATTGTTCCTATGGGAGCTATAAGCTATAGTCGTCCGATTTAGATGAAATTTAAACCGTAATTCTGAAGAACTAAAAAAAAAATTAAAAAACTCCAAAGTTATAATTTTTTTTTATTTATTTTTCCGATTGTTCCTATGGGAGCTATATGCTATAGTCGTCCGATCCGGCTCGATCCGACTTATATACAATAGAAAGACAACTTTTGGGAAAGTTTCATGCAGATAGCTTTAAAACTGAGAGTTTGATTCAGTTTGCTTAGAAACGGACGGACAGACGGACAGACGGACATGGCTAGATCGACTCTCCTAGTGATGCTGATCAAGAATATATATACTTTATAGGGTCGAAATTGTCTCCTTCACTGCGTTGTAAACTTCTGACTGAAATTATAATACCCTCTGCAAGGGTATAAAAATAGACAACGAATTTTGAAGAAAAACCAGAATTCTTCCTTTCCGCAATTGACAAATTTTTCCGCAGCTGGATTTAAAAAACAAAAAGGTTTGACGAAGAAAAATTGGCAGCCCTGTTGCTAATGTACGGGGACAGAGTTTAAAATTTCAAAACAATCAGTGCCGTTGTTTTGATGCTATGATGGGCACCGACTTTGAAAACATGAGTTGTGTGAAAAATTGCTTTCAAGTTTTGAGCATTAGCACTAGTCAACAGATATAAAGTTGCAAATTCGTTATGATTAAGAATACATATAGTTTAAATGTTAGACACCCTTTCTTCTACCCGTTACTTAATTTTCAACGAATACAATATACCCATTGACTCCACGAGGAAACAAATAACCACAATCACAAACCCGTTCGCAGCAAGTAAAGTGTTCAAGCTTTTTTCACATGGCTGTGTATAAAAAAAAGATGAAAAGGGCAAAAATGTGTTAACAAAAAGTAGCCAAAGTGCAAAATGCGAACGAAACTATATATGGGAGCTTTATTATTTTGATATTCGAATTAAATTAAATCAAAGCAGTAGTAGTATCTCAAAAAATTTAAACGAATAAAATTTGAATTGTCTTAAACTATTTTTGCATAAAAAAACAGTAGGCTTATCATTCGTAGTCAACATCGAATTGGGTTGAAGTACGTTTTGTTTTCATTTGTCTTCAAGTTAAAGCAGAGAGTTACAATAATGCCGGCACAAAAGGTAAGAAAACGTTGTAGATTATTTGAAAATGTTTGATTTATAATCTTTTTTTTATTCTTGAATGCAAAAATACAGCCCCCCGAAATCAAGTTTCCCATGCATAATGTACACTTCAAGCAAACGCTTGGCAACTTGAAAGTGGCTTGCACTCTTGCCCTGGTAGCCCCACTTCTTCTCTACACTTTCAGAAATAATGCACGCAAAAGGAAGTATAGGAACTTCTACTCCAAATACGATCCGCTAGATGCTTTCGACCGCATGATGAGTGGAGGCTACTTGTCTTCCTGTCCTCCGGGAAGTGGTCCCAAAAAGGATAAATAGAAGAAAGATGCCACCACATATGTCGCCCTAAAACACCATACCAGAAAGGAAATCTGACACGACTCTCAACTCTTGGAAGTTACATATCTGAAAACTAATAGCTTATAAACCAAAGCCATTATTCCAAGCCGGTGCTATAATCGGTTGCTTACCAATATGGAATACCAAATTATTCAAATTAACAAGCTTTCCTCATTCGCGTTCTCCTCATTAAACAACAGAACTATTCTTGGAATTTTAAATTCTAATTAAATTGTCAAACAGAAAAAACTGATGGTGTTAATAAATTAGAGCAATGCAATCTAATTGTGTACTTTTCTTTTTTTTTCCAGATAGCCATTGTTCGGAACGGGCAGAAATACGGTTTTAATTTTATTAAAGTCTGACGACTTAATCAATTGAAAAAATAAAGAAAAACAAAACTATAACTTGGATTTTGTAGGTAATGGTTTACTATTTGAGATTGACGATTTTTAATAATTCAAATGGCTATATAACATAGCTTCCATTGCAAAAATCGAGGACATAAATGAAAACAAAATATATAATATATGAAATATTTAATTTTACTAACTTTTTATTAGCTTCATTGCCTGTAAACATATTCTCACAGAAATTTTATTTTTTAAAAGCTGCAATGGTACTAAAGCTTTGGTTTGCCGAAGTTTGTTTTGTTTCTTGTTATTTCTACGCAAAAAACAAATGGATAGCTATACAGAGTTTTATAGAGTAAATCAAATAACTGTTGTTTTGATTTTGAAATTATCGGGAATCACTTTAAGGATTGTCGACTCCCTACTACATTTTTCTTCTCTTATAATGGCGAAATAACGCCCGTGGGCGTTAATAGCTTTCGCAGGCTTTCATGTAACTTTCTTGTCCTATGACTCTGTATCGCCCGAAGCGAATAAATATAAAATTCATATCATAATAGAACGCCCGAAGCGAATAAATATTAAATTCTTATTATAAAAGCAACCATCGCCCGATTTTAATGAACAAATAGTTTTGTCTGTGCCTTACGCCACAAGATTTAAAGAGTTATTAGGGAAGTCTAACTAAAGAATTTTTGTTTTTTTTTTCTGCGTCCGTCTCCAAAATAGATTTTATATTAAATCTGAGTGAAAATCTGCCAAGTGGGCCACATAAAACTAAAAGGTCAGATTTTAATGGAACTTTTTTTGCTTTTTGGGTTCACAACAACGACAAAAAAATGAAAAAAATGACAAACGTTGATTAATTAGATGTAAGCATCCAATTTAAATGAAACCAAACGAAAATAAAAAATTACTTTTTTTTTTTTAAATAATTTAGCTCGGACAGGAAATTAGCTTATGCTGAAACTATTGCCTTATATAATAGTCATTTATGCTAGATGGGCGCTTGCTTAAATTGTGTTGCTCAGTTATAAACTAGAAACTTGAATTGGAAACTAGTACTTGAGTTCTGGAGCCTTTAAGCCGCATTTAACCACATTTATCACACGTCTTCTTAATGACGGGGGCAAACATGTGGCTTTGGCTACCGGAAAGCCTCAGAAATATTGCCTAACTTGCCGAATACAAGATGTGAAATCAAGCGAGATGAAGGGCGAACCCAAGGCAGCTGTCATGCGAGAAACTTGCAGACAGTCTCGTAAATTAAACTTATTTGGTGGCATCGGAGCAACTTGATCTAGGTCTACAACAAAAGCGACCTCATATAATGCAGGAAATGCATAAAATTTCAATAAACTCGCTGCCTGCATGGTAAGAAAAAGGGGCTTGCCGATACACTTGGCAACATGGGTGGGGCAGGGTATGGTAATATGGTAAATGTGCAGCGTCGGTAAAATGGAGAACTTTATTGCAGGCCGCGTTGACATCTCTCCCGGCGATGTCACGCTAGTTGGTTGGGTCTAGGAGCTGAAAAAGTCGAATGGAGGAGTCCCTGAGTGCACTTTCTGAAGCCTAACGTGAAAATAAGGTCTTTGCGCTTTTTGTGCATAGAACCGCGTTCGTGCATGTCGCTAATTATCCTGTGGAAACGTCCCGAATGTTCTCCATACAACGTGTCCAAGCAAATTGTGAGGTTTGTTGAATTTTAAGTTAAGCCTCTTAGTCGTTTCTTGGGCAATATTTAAGCCAACACCACCCTTGCTGGAAATGTGCCTCTGACCCTTAACTGCGCCTGCACTTTCCGAGCCCCTGACAAAAGCCCCAACTCTAAATAACCGAGCAACTCGGTCGCTTCCTGGATGGCAGACGTGCTCGGCTTGAAGAACACCTCGGACAGTAAACCGTGAAAACCGCAAACATCTAGAGAGCAGCAACAATGGAAATCAGTCTGAAGGCAAGAATTTCAAGCCGCTTCGTGACTGCTCTATTTATTCCAGCAGTAAAATCACCCGGAAAAGCTGGTAAACTTTTTTTTTACGGATACGCTCTATGGTATGAAACTAAGTGTAAGTTTTAAGGTATACTTTACCTAACACAAATAAATTAATACCAGTTTTGGCCTACTTAAAAGCAAAATACTCTGATACTAATACATTTGTAAGCCTTTGCAGTGGGTATTATAATTTCATTAAAAAGTTTGCAACGCAGTGAGTGGCACATTTCCGACCCTATATAGCATATATAGAACAGCATTTGAAGAGGAGTCGATCTAGCCGGATCGGTTTTACGGAGCAATCGGAAAATATAAAATACATGAATGAAAAAATAATGACTTTGCTGATTTTAAAGTTAGTTATTTATCAAGATGTATTACTCCTTAATATTTTAGAATTCATTTTACCTATGACGGTTGCCGAAGAGCATTTTCTTACAAAAATCTTAAAACAACTAGTTTCTGGTGAATAAATAATTTGGAACGTTTTAATCCAAAAAAGTTTATACAAATTATTATATGCAAAAATTATAAATATAAAAAAAAAAAAAATAAATAAATAACAAATAAAAAAATGTTAAACTGCTCGAAAGTAAAACATAAACATATTTTTAAGATCTGGTTTGGGAGAAGTAAGCATTTATTCCTTTTTAAAATGTATAACAATAAGTACTTGGGCTTCTATAGCGGCTGTACATCTTGATTGTTTCCAATACAATTTTCAATGTTTTAATCTTATTGGAAAGGTACTATACCCATACAAATGAAAGGTAATAACAAGTGGAGTACTTAAAAAAAAATGTGTCTGGGCAGCTTTTTTGCTATTTTGCAGGTTGCTCCCACCTACCCACATAAACAGAATTGTTTTTGGCCACGTCTCGGGAGCCCGGGATTTTGCGAAAAAAAAGGGTATCATTTTTATAGCTGTTTCGGGTCATAGAAAAACCAGCATGTTAAGCGCTGTTTGCATGTCTTTACATTACTTCGCTTTTTGTTTTGCATTTGGTCTTACGTGTGCAAGAAGGATGTTTCACAGGATTATAAACAAACTTTTTGTTACAGCACCCGAAGCATAGTAACTAAAATATTTTTAAACTCTTTGGTACTGTGGAATTAAGAAGTATGTAAGCAAACAACAAAATGTTTTAATGGCACAGTACTTTAAACTTAACAAAACAATATTGTATGGATCCCCAAAGTGAACGGGAATAAATATAAAGCAAAGCTAACAAAAAACAGCTTAAGAGCGAAATTTCAATACTGTTTTTATAAATCTTAAAAGGGAGAAGTCAAAAATTTTTGGAACAATCGGTGATAGGTTATGTTAGCAACACTTGCTTTAGAAAATTGTGGTGTCATTTCTTGTTTTATGAGGCTTTCAAAAAATTTTATTAAAAAACATCTGGTATGAACAATAGAACCTTACGTTATTATATTTAACACATTTGTTTTGAAGCCAGAAGGTTCGGCATTACACAAGTATTATTGTCAATATTTTTAGTGCTAAAAATCAAAAAGATTTTAATCACACTATATATAACAATGGTTATTTTCCCGTGCAGACGAACTCCCTGATTCTGAAAATTGCACTCCAAATTTTTTGTACCATTATTTTTTTAAGTGTAAATCACGTTTTTCATTTTTTTTTAAGCTTATCCGTATAAAATCGGTTATCCGGCGGATTGTTGAAGTTTATAGATTGTTAGATTCGAGAATTTTCCACCTTCAAGATAAAGTGATAAAATTATTTTTGGCTTTCAGGGGTGTATTCTTTTAGAATTAATTTATGTTGTCCTTATACCATGTATGGGGAAGTTGATGAATGATCTATTTCTAGTAATAAAAGCTATCGATGACCGAATCGCTTTAGCAGAACTGGAGATAAAACAATTAAATTGGCATAAAAATTCACTTGTTTTTTACATTTACGTTACGTTATTTACACTTAAAAAAAAAATGGTACCATACAAAAAATTTGGAGTATCATTTTTTGAATCAGGGAGTCGATGGAAAATGGACCGGAAAATCAAGATTTGATAGCTGGGGGATTTCATTAATTTAAATTTATAAGCCAGTGTAATAATGATAAAACCAATAAAAGTGAATAGTAAAAATTGTATTATACTAATTTTTCCCTTTCAGCATAAAATCCTCCCCTTGTTAAGTGGAGAACTATCTTTTTGGCAGCTGAATAACAGGGGAGAGAATCTTCGTTGGTTACTGAAAAAACCCAGAAACTGACTTATGGGCAGAGGACTAAATGCATAATTGCTACTTAGCAAGTCTTTGACTTGCACAGCTCATTAAATCCTTGTTGAGGCAGTGCTGCAAAGTTTGACAAATTGCTTGGGGCCAGCCAAATGATGGCCCAGTTGTGCGCCCCCTAAGAGCGAATGCCTTGCAGCAGGCTTCGATAAATCAAACTGGCAAAAGGATTTCCGCTTTGACTTGGACTTGCTGCATATAATGGGCGGTTGGCGTCACGAAGGAATGGAATTGGCCCTGTGGTGGGAGACGGACTGCTCTGCTCGCTTGGAAAATTGCAGTTTGGCAGCTCGGAAGTTTGGCAATCCGCTTACACGTCACGAAAGCTAGGCCGGGCGCCAAAAAGCAGACAACAGTTTGCATTTCTCTTCATATTTATGGGGCAAGCGGCAGAATGTCGCTTAACTGGGTAACTTCTGGGGCTGCTCTGCCTTTTGCCAAACAAGGCTCACAAATGAATTCGCAAAATGCTGATGAGTGAAGCCCCATTTCGAACAATTGAACTTTTTGATTGAGTTCTGGGGGCCGAACGATTTTGCATGGAAAGAGGAAAAAAGGGAGTACTGTGAATTTAGCACAATGGTTGTTAAATAAGTTGGGAAACGAACGAGTTGGGGAGGCAAATTAAGTAGCAGTTGAACGGATTTCAGAAAATTGTTCTAATCTCATTCACTGTATTATGAAATCCCATACATTCATGTCGAAAACCGTTTTACATCGCCTTGAACCACGTTTAACATAAATAAAATGCATTAAATAAATAATTAAATATTTTGAATCTAATATAGAAAATATGATAAGGCCAAATTTAATTAGCTACAATGCGTTTATCAATGTAAAGCCAAAAAATGAAATAGTTGGAAACATACGGACAAATAATTTTAATTTAATTCCATTTTGAACAAATTGTTACTTAATCCGCTTAGTGTCGGATTTTGTTAGCATCCGGACGTAATGTCTTAATAACTAAAGTTAATACTGCAAAACCTAAAATTTGTATAAGGAAAGTTCCGGCAATTCGAAGCTTATATACCACCTGCGGCTATTTAAAAATAAAATATACTATATTTGATTTTAATGAATACTCTCAAAAAAAAATCGACATGTATTTAAAAAAATTGTCCGTCTGTCCGTCCGTCCTTCCGTTTCTACGCAAACTAGTCCCTCAGTTTCAAAGCTATCTGCATGAAACTTTCCCAAAAGTTGTCTTTCTATTGCAGGTAGTATATAAGTCGGAACGAGCCGGATCGGACGATTATAGCATATAGCTCACATAGCAACAATCCGAAAAAAAAAATTTAAAAAAAATTATAACTTTGCTGTTTTTCATTTTTTTTCAGTTCTTCGACATTTAGTGTGGTTAAATATTACAGAATTACCATTAGTTTATCTTTGATTTTTTTGTCCCTGTCTTATTTCCACATAGCAATCTCTCACAGGTGTATAGAAAAGTCAAAGAACGGCTTAAGCCTTATAGGCTCTTTTTAGCAGTTCACTAGAAGGCTCAGGTATAAAATGCAAAGTTAAGAATTGTCGATCAAATCTTACGTTTCCGTTCCTGTGCACTGTGGAATTTGCGTCACAAGCTCTTTTTTCTTTAATTGTTTTTTACAATTATTTTTGCGCTGACATGAGCACATCAGTGACAACAACAACCTAGGAACACTGCGCATCTGCCAGATATATGTATTCCCACCCACAATGTTTTTATTGTCGATACTGCTGCTGTCGACCATGGGGAAGTGATTGCCGCCCTGACAACTTAATTTAAGAAGAGAACTATTGGCGAAACGTTGCACAATCTGGGCAACTTTAATTCGGTTAACCCGAAATATGGCAATTCAAGCAATTTTTGTTTTTACTGCTGTTGGTAAACCAGTGTTGTTGGACCCTGCGGGCGTTATAACATTAGTCAACAAAATAAATTTTAATTTTTTGACTAGTGGCGTTCACAATATTTTTTTTAAATACGGTGTCGTTTGACTTTATAACTTTGATTTTCAATATTTCTATGTTAGACAAATAACTAAAAATATATAATGGACAATTCACAACAAATGGTAATTTTATTTAGATCACTGACACGATAGCTTAAGTCGATCAAAATAAGTCAACGTGCTGCACCAAAGATGCCTCGTCCTTACGTTCACCTACCTACAAAATTTCATATATTGCTTCAAACTAATATAAACAAGGTAAGATACTATTCTGTTCCGTTTTTTGCTATTCAATTCTAGTTCAAGTTTTACCTAGGAATTACCCAAACCAATTACTACACCTAAATAAAAATGGTCATAGAAACTAAACTATTTTTACAGGAATTTTAAGCCATTGGGTAACCATGAGTGTTGCATAAACGGATTGCGCCGAAAAATTCGTAAAGGAAAACAACTGTAGCTGAGCTAGAATATGGACGATTTTGCATCAGTTTTGTTTAATTTTTTTGTGAACTAGTGTTTTTGGCACACTTCGAAATGAAAACAGCAGCGATGCATAGTTAACAAGACAGGTAGCATGAATGCTGGCCATTGAGAGAGGTTAAAACAATTTCAATACCTTGAAGCCCTTGCCAGACCAACCAATTCACCCCTTTTGCACCACATCTACTGCATATGCATATTGTTTTCTCGGCAGGGCCAAAGCGATTTAACAGATTGAAATTAAAAAAAAAAAGTTAACAAGAAATGTGTAAACGACTCGTGGAAACTGAAGTGGGAACAAAATAATTTGTCTAGTACATTTATTACTACAAACATAAGCGACCCTTTTCTGTTCCGCCTTCTAGATACACAAACAAAAAGCCACATAGGAACGCCCCCAGGGAAAGCGCCACATAAAAAGATACTTTGAAGATGTTTTTATTAAACTTTCTTTCTACACTTTTTCCTTTTTCATTCGTGCTATAAAATATGTACATACGGTTACCCTGTCTACGGAATCTCCTTAATGTTAATCGATAAAAATACTTCGTTTTTCTTGTTTGGTGCTATTTTTATAGAATTTTCTATGTCAGTCATGAGCTTTGATGATTGAACTCATGCAACAAAACTTAAGCCCACGCCATTTAAGACAGCAGTGTGTGAGACGCAGTCCTGGCTTAAAGCTCCGTCTTATAAAAACATAGGAGTTGTGTTTTTCACTAAACGGTTTCAAATTAGGTTTACTACTTTAAAGTTGGAGCGACTTAGAGATAGAGTACGATGCTAAGCACTTTCCAACTTAGTAGCAATCTTTTTGGTAACATGGCGTATGCGTAGCGTGCGGCACATAACTCAAATCGCCGGGCTCATTCATCTACATATGCAAAGTAGATTTATGTCACATTTCCGTTCTTGTCTTGCCGTTTTTCGGCCCTCTACAGCCATTTGCAATTCCCACAACTTGTCAGCGAATTTCGCTTGTTTGCTTATTTAAGCACGGATATTCACCCCTATGCTCGATTATTTTCCTAGCACATTTTCCACTTTTATGATTTGTTGCACATTAATTTTGCTTAACAGGCTCACGCTTTTCTGGTGGCATCACATTTTTCTATGCGTTCCTATTTTTTAGTTGTTCTTTAACTGCTAAATAATTCTGGCTTGCATTATTTAATTACTTTAATTCTCGTTTGACGTTGTACAAACTCTGCACGTGCCTGAATTTTTGACTAGAAATTTTCTAGAATAATGGAATTTTAAATTGTGCCCCAAACAATTTAGAAGTTTAGACACGTTCTTAAACAAAGTATAGGCGAACAGGGAGGGAATCAGAATGCTTTTGTTAAACTTTAAGTCCCTTTGTATTTTAACCGCTTTATAACACCAAACTCTAAAATCATTCTATTATCACTATGACAAACGTGGTTCACAGTAATTATTGTGATTGCTTTGGCTTAAAAGTTTTGAAATCTCGTCTTACCCATAGAAAAAGTAAATTTTATTTTTTCACATTATATAAAAATTTTAATTTCGGTACTGATTAAGCTTCGAGGTGTAGCTCTGTAAAGTTTATACTTTATTGCTTTTGATAAATAAATTAAATAAGTTAAAAGCAACGAACGAAAATATTATGAAAAACATTATACAAAAAAAACATGCCATAATTTTTTTTGTAGTATGTTTAAGATATGCGGAAATAAGTGCAAAAGAAATTAAGTCGATAGTACGCTATAATCAGATTTACAAATTTAAAGCTAACAAAATATTTTTTTTTGGAAAAAATAATACACGAGTTTAATAATTTACCGAAAATTACTAGTATCTGTAAAAAAAAGTCAGGCAACTCAAACATGTGAAGTTTTTCCTTTTTTATCAAAATCTTTTTGGTTTGTGAAAGAATGGCTCATATACACCGAGAGATAAATCATGGTAAGTCCAAACATTTTCACTTTGAAATAAAAATTGTCGGTTCTGATTTAGTTTAAATCAAGGTGGGTTACACTTTCATTTTTATGTTTAAGTGTGCAAAATATATAGTTTTAAATTGAAAAAAAATGGAAATCTACTATTTTCCCATTGGATAAACCAATTAAATATGTTAATAATGAAATTATCATGTATTTTGTTTAAACCCAGATAAACCCATATCTCGCTCAGTGGAAAAAAAATTTTAATTTTTGGTCTATTTAGCTTGAAATGAAGTAAGAAAAACATCCTTAAACTCAAAAACAAAAAAATTTATTAATTTGTTGTCTTTTGAAGGCATCCTATATGTAGGACACTGGGTACATAGAGTATGATAAAAAAAATTTACACTTTAGTGTGAAAATCAACAAAGCACTTGGTGTTTATCGTGTAGTGGTTTTTTGATGACATTCGGCACATATGATCAAGACGATCATATCGTAAATCAGGTACCTGTAGAGTTCCTGGAGGGCTTTTTTGAAAGTTTACACTTTTTTCGTTTTGTTGCAGAAGTATTGTGGCTATGACTCGCCTGAAACCTAGCTGGTCGAGACTACCTCCTCGTTGCCGATGTAAATGCCAACTGTTTTGAAGGGCCATGTCAATGCAATGTACCAAAAGCGGGCAGTACCATTTCTTTCCTCTGACTGACGATCTGTGGAGGCTTTTATTTTGGTCCGATCTATCTACGCCTCCCATATTTGCATTATACAGGCTAATAAGGTGTGGTTGCTCAACTTGCACGATCTTCTTTTCTTTTCGAGAATAGCGTTGAACTGTGTGAACAGGCAAAACCCCTGCAGTGTAAATTATTGATGTTAACATCAATAATAATAATCAGAAACATCACAGACATTTTCAGGCGGAAAAAAGTGCTATTTCATCTGCCATTTTCGCCAAACTTCCGTCGTTTTCCAATAACGCCAGAGCATCGTGAAGCGTAAGACCTCTAAAAAAATAAACATCGTAGATAGGTTAGTTACTGCTGTCCTATATGTAGGACACCTAGTTACACCCGCTTGAACTATCGACAATTTACAAAAATCATAATTATAAATTTTGGAAAAAGACACATTCAACTTCAATTAAAAAACAAACACGAATTGTTTTTTGCACTTAATGGCTATTGAATTTGCTTACCTTTCGAAGCGTACCGCCTGATTTTGCATTTACGGAATTTCACAATATTCAACGCGGGGAAGCACACTATTTGAATGCAACAATCCGAATGAATGCTCTATCACATCATTGCGCACTATTTACTGAACGAAAAATAACTTTTGTCTACTGCGTTGGCATGCGTGGGTGTCCTACATGTAGGACAGTAGCTGCATCTGCATTTTAAAAGAACAATGGTACAGTCAAATATTTTAATGTTTAATTTTACTATGAGGTTTTTCTCTGGGTAAATTCGTAAAATTATCTTTCACTGCGATACAGACTTCTAACCGATTTTGTAAAGCAACCGCCGAAAAAAGTAAATAAATTTTGGAAGCAAAAAAGTAAATAGCAATTTA
Organism: Drosophila gunungcola; assembly: GCF_025200985.1. NCBI lineage: Eukaryota > Metazoa > Arthropoda > Insecta > Diptera > Drosophilidae > Drosophila > Drosophila gunungcola. Next base: position 3,723,983 of record NW_026453162.1, read on the forward strand.
CAAAATTTCAAGAAAGCCGAGGTATCTGCCTCCTTTTATTTCAGTGTACTAACGGTGTGATAAAATAAGCAAATTTTGTTGCAAAACTTTCAGTGCCTGTTTTTAAGAATTTGTGTTTGAGATTCAAAAAATTTCAAAGCGTAATAATATTAGATTTCTTAGCCAAAAGTGGACCTTTTGTATTTTGCCCTAAAGATGGAGCTATAACAGGTCTAACTTAAAAACCCTATTGTTTTCTTGGGACTTCGGCGGGGGTGGCAAACACACAGATCACCTTCCCCGAAAGTGCGGCTAAAAATAGCCAACAACCTACTACCCAAAGCCCAAAAGCATGAAGGAAATCAAGCTTAAATCTCCTATGGAGCAACTCTCCCCAAACAGCAAACGATTTAGACCGACAAAATCCTCCAGAGATCAAACCTTGACTTTCTGTTATAGTTGGACTTCCCGATAAAAAATCCGGCACTCAAAATGTTTTGTATTGCACCATTTTTTAAAGTGTAATTAACGATTTTTCTCTTTTTAGTATGCCTTATCATTTTTATTTCATTTATGATCTCTGGAGGATTTGTCAATTTTAATTTGTAAGCCAGTGTAATTGAGAGTAAATAACGTTTGCATACATACACTCATAGAAAAAATCCAGAATTTCGGTGTCAAATCAAGAACGAACGATGGCAAAAGTAAGATAAATTCGAATTTTTTTTATTCAAAAACGAAAGGCAATATTCAAGTACGAATTATTATAAATAAATATATTTGAAAATAAATAAATATATTTGAAAAGCTGATCCTGAATCGTGTCAAGCAACACCTACAGGCCCATAATGCCAATGCCTTAACTTGGTTTTTGCTAAAGACACTAAACCATCGAACAAGTAAACAGGATAACCTCTGAGTTAAGAATTTGAAAATTTGAGCATTTGAAAATCCTCTCCTATGGCCGCACTGTTTTTCTGGATCCCGCCCAAAGAATTAAAAAATATATATCCAAGGAAACCCCACAAAACATTGGAGTCTTATCTACAGCAAAGAAGTTAAGCAGTACGTTGTAAGGTATTCTCTATGATATCAGCCAATTAAATTTGGGACTCTAGCCAGATCCGACTGCGTTGAAGAGACCTCCTCACCAGAACTAGAAACAACAGAAAGGACCGTTTTCTACAAACTAGTTGTACCTGATAAAATAAACAAAGTATATTTAGATTTGGCCATTTGCAATAAATATACTGAGCTAACAAATTTCAAAACAAATATTCACCTTTTCACTGAGGATTCTTCACCAAAAAATGAGTGTTACTGATGAAAAGGCTATGATTTTTCATACAAAATACTTATGATTTTACCAAGGTATTGTCATAGGAAACAAATAATAAATGATATTTTGAAACTGGTTGTAACGAGTATCTAATAGTCGGGGCACTCGAATATGGCGTTGCCTCGTTGCTCTAATCTTATTTTTGGAAAGCACCCTCATTTTAAATTTAAAAGCATAAAAGCATGGTAGCAATTCCATTTTATTCAATATTCATACGCTGCAGCATAACTGTTTCTAAGGACAACATGAATGCGCATTAATAAATAAAATAACAGTTCCACAATCGCATGGAAGTGTTGCAATCAGCCAGTTGTATAAATCGAATACGTACACATCTGTTGCCGCGTATGTATATGTATTAAACTATTGAAAATTACCCCGATGGACATAAAATAAAAGCTTTTACTTTTTTTATTATTTGCACCGTTTTGACTATTCTTTAGCCACAAATTGTTGCATTTTAAAATAATTCCGACTCAGCATTTAGTTGGTGTACATAAAAAAGCTATGATTCCCGATGGGCCTCAACATGCCCATAAAAATGATTGCACTGCAGACCCAAATATATATAGACATAAAAACACAAAAATCATAGACTGGTCAAGAAAGGACCGCACACTCGTCCTGGGTCCTGATGTTTTTTTTTACAAAGATTGCTGTTTTTGTGGAAGACCAGTTGATGCTTTTCAGTTCGCGCATTGGAAGATGAACAGTTTATCAAAAAATCAGGGGTAATGTCAATTACCGCAAAAGATATATCCGTTCTGGAAAGCAACTTTTTATGGGCCACCCTTAATTAATATGAACCATTCAAATTTTGTTAAGGGGTCCTTTTATTTACGGATTTCCAAATAAACAGGAACGGAAGCTAACTTTGTCAAGCTGAAATAATAAAAAACAAGAAAGGAAGCCAACTTTGGCAAGCCGAAGTGTACATACCCTTGCAGCCATTTCAAAAACTAAAAACTAAAACTCTTGAAAACGTTAAAATTATGATTTACTTGCGTGTATGTTTAAAAACATTGAAGCTTTTATGATTTGCAGCTTAATTATTCAATAGTTCCTATGGCAGCTATAGGATTGTTCCTATGGGAGCTATATGCTATAGTTATCCGATTTTGATAAAATTTAAACCGTAATTCTGAAATATTTAACCATTACTATATCTCGAAGAACCAAAAAAAAAATTAAAAAACAACAAAGTTATAATTTTTTTAAATTTATTTTTCCGATTGTTCCTGTGGGAGCTATATGCTGTAGTCGTCCGATCCGGCTCAATCCGACTTATATACTATCTGCAATAGAAAGACAACTTTTGGGAAAGTTTCAAGCAGATAGCTTTAAAACTGAGAGACTAGTTTGCGTAGAAACGGACGGTCAGACGGACAGACGGACGGACAGACGGACATGGCTAGATCGACTCTACTAGTGATGCTGATCAAGAATATATATACTTTATAGGGTCGGAAACGTCTCCTTCACTGCGTTGCAAACTTCTGACTGAAATTATAATACCCTCTGCAAGGGTATACAATTTTTTTTTTTATTCAGGAGCTTATGTTGAAACAAGAAAGGAAGCAAACTTCGGCAAGCCGAAGTTTATATACCCTTGCAGCTATTGCAAGAATTAAATATTTTTGAAAACATTAAAATTATGATTTACTTGCGTATATGTCTAAAAACATTGAAGCAATGATGATTTGCAGCTCATTATTAGGTAGTTATTTTATATAATTTTATTATTTCTATTGGAGCTATATGATATAGTCGTCCTATTTTGATGAAATTTTAACCGTAATTCTGAAATATTTATCCATTACTATATGTCGAAGAACTTATAGAAAAATTTAAAAACACCAAAGTTATAATTTTTTTTTATTTACTTTTATGATTGTTCCTATGGGAGCTATATGCTATAGTCGTCCGATTTTGATGAAATTTAAACCGTAATTCTGAAATATTTAACCATTACTATATCTCGAAGAACTAAACAAAAAATTAAAAAACAGAAAAGTTATAATTTTTTTTCATTTATTTTTCCGATTGTTCCTATGGTAGCTATATGCTATAGTCGTCCGATTTTGATAAAATTTAAATCATAATTCTGAAATATTAAACCATTACTAAATGTCGAAGAACTAAAAAAAAAATTAAAAAACAGCAAAGTTATAATTTTTTTTCATTTATTTTTCCGATTGTTCCTATGGGAGCTATATGCTATAGTCGTCCGATTTTGATGAAATTAAAACCATAATTCTGAAATATTAAACCATTACTATGTCTCGAAGAACTAAACAAAAAATTAAAAAACAGCAAAGTTATAATTTTTTTCATTTATTTTTCCGATTGTTCCTATGGGAGCTATATGCTATAGTCGTCCGATTTTGATGAAATTTAAACCGTAAATCGGAAATATTTTACCATTACTATATGTCGAAGAACTAAACAAAAAATTAAAAAACAGCAAAGTTATAATTTTTTTCATTTATTTTTCCGATTGTTCCTATGGGAGCTATATGCTATAGTCGTCCGATCCGGCTCGTTCCGACTTATATACTACCTGCAATAGAAAGACAACTTTTGGGAAAGTTGCATGCAGATAGCTTTAAAACTGAGAGACTAGTTTGCATATAAACGGACGGACAGACGGACGGACAGACGGACGGACAGACGGACATGGCTAGATCGACTCTACTAGTGATGCTGATCAAGAATATATATACTTTATAGGGTCGGAAACATCTCCTTCACTGCGTTGCAAACTTCTGACTGAAATTATAATACCCTCTGCAAGGGTATAAAAAATTATAACTTTTCTGTTTTTTAATTTTTTGTTTAGTTCTTCGACATATAGCAATGTTTAATTATTTCAGAATTATGGTATAAATTTTATCAAAATCGGACGTCTATAGCATATAGCTCCCATAGAAAAAATAAAAATATATAAAATAACTATCAAATAATTGAGCTGCAAATCATCATAGTTTCAATGTTTTTCAGCACATACTCAAGTTAATCATAACTTAAATGTTTTCAAAAGTATTTAATTAATGCAATAGCTGCAAGGGTATATGAACTTCGTCTTGCCGAAGTTTGCTTTCCTTCTTGTTTAGTGTTTAATTTGGAAGAAAAATTGACGACTTAACAGCGCTCGGTTCAAGTTGCACAAACAGCTGACTTTGACAGCTGATAGCTTAACAGTAATGCGCTCTGTAAAAAATTTTGTGTTTGCAATATTTAAGATTAGGATTATTCCTATCCATCGCGATTAAAAAATAATATATTTAACGGCTTTTAAAAAATGGGTCTTGGCCAAAAAATGTGGTCGTTGGTTTGGCGGCTTTGGTGTAGAGAAAGATCGAGAAGCAGTTTTGAAAGAGGTGGTAAAATATCGAGGAGCAGCGGATCGGACTGGTAAACTTTGAAAAGCAGCGGATCGCGCTGGAAGCAGGTTTAGAAGCAACCAGGCTGTGAAGCATCTGATAGTGTAAAAGGGCTGGTGATCTTGGAGGAGAAGTGGATCAGAGCTGGGAGCAGTTTCAAAAGCGGCACGCAAGACATTCAATCTGATTACGTCATAGTGCGAGAGTGCAGGATCTTAAAAGCTGAGGGCTGGTGCAAGGATTTTGGCAGCAGACGAAGGCATCCAGAAGGTTCCAGTTGAGTTCGGACCAGCAGTACTTTTGGTGGAGTTTTAAGCAAGCAGTTGGAGAACAATTGCAAGTGTTGCAAGCAGTGTTGCAGGCACAGGGTGGTTATTCTACTTACATGTTTTGCGATTTAAATTTAAGAAATCTTTGTATTTAACTTAATATTTGGCAGGTTAACGTTGTAAAATGGAGAGAAACGAGATCTTGAAATTGCGAGGTGTTGGAGTTGCACTTGGGTACGACTGGATTGAAAGCGGATTGCAACAGAGATTATTAACCCACTTTGGAGTAAATAACGATGGTGAGTCAGAGACGGAAGATAATGGTGAAGATGGTGAATCATTGGTGTCCGCAGAAACCACTATAAATCCGTAAAATAGCGCAGGCTTGCATCACGGCATGGGATTCGAAAGGCAGGGAAGATAGTGATTTACTTTGAAAGTTGTTGAGGGTAGTGTCTCGCAGTTTTTAGGGTCGAACTTCTCAGTATACACAAGCCAATGGAGAGACGTGTTAAAAGATTGCGCAACTACAGTTGAGTGGAACCAAATACCGGTGTTTGTGTATGCAAAACAATGGCTAAGTGAGCAACGAAGATGTTTGTGCGTAGCCAGAGGAAAGTTAAGAACGGGAAAAGTTTGAAGTTGGCCTTGCTGGAGGAGTTTGGTGTATAACTCGTGGTTCATCCAGGCCAGGAAACAAGTATGGCTCGCAGAGCGGCAAAGTTGTGAGCGACACTAATAAAGAAGCTCTTGCTGGAACAAAGTTAGAAAGTTAGAAAGTGTTTCAGGTGTGGAGATTCGTCGCACATAAAGAAAGACTGTCCGTTAAAGGAAAAATGTTTTAGGTGCGATCAACCATGATCCGTTTTCTTCGAACCTGGAATTCAGAATTCAAAGAACTTGTTGATACAGGAGCCGAATTGGGTTTGATGCGTAGGAGTCTATTCATAAGACTAGCCTGAAGGGTCGGCAGTGAGTCTTAGCAGAAATCGGTGAAAGTCGATGGCCAGTGGTTGTTGGTGATAGGAAGAATGGGTAAAAGCGCTTGTGTTGCGATTATCGTAAGTTGAATAAAAAGATTGTCCGAGATAATTTCCCAATACCTGTAAGATTTGACTAATGCTTTCATTCACGTGCCTTTTTCGGCAGAAGTGTTTACCAGATGTATCGTGGCAGTTTGGCGTAATTTGGTTAAGAACGAGGACGCGGTCGTATACATGGATGACGTGATAATTGCAAGTAAGTGAAAAGAGTATTGGAAGTGGCGCAGAGAAATGGCATGCGTATAAACTGGAGTAAATGTCAGTCTCAAAAGCGGAGGGTTATTTTTCTGGGCTATATAGTTGAGAATGGAAGCATCAAGCCAGGTGATGAAAAGACTCGAGCAGTATGCGACTATAGAAAGAAAGTCAAAAGGTTTTAAGGATGGACGTCGTATTTCCAAAGGTTTGTAGAAGGATATGTTACAATTGATGCGCAAAGAGGTGATAAGCATTTAGCAGCATTCAAAAAGTTAAAGGAAGCGTTGGTCAGTGGACCAGTTCTGAAGCTTTATAATCCTTCGCTTGTTTAGAGATGGGAAAATACTTACAAGATTTAAACTATAAGATAGAACACATATCCGGTTCGAAACTGAGACACATCGATGCGTTAAGTAGGGTGTCTTGTTTTGCGGTGACAGACAGTTTGCTACTTCGTTTGCGAGAAGCGCAATTGTTTGACAATTGGACAAAAGTACTAAAAGTGTTGTTGAGACCAAGAGCTATGAAGATTTCTACGTGGAGAACGAAGTTTTGTTCAAGGATCCCAACAAGGAGTAGTAGTTCCTTCACTGATGGGAAACACAATTATTCAAATGAGTCACAAGCAAGGACACTTTTCGTCTAAGACTTAGGATTTATTTGAGAAGTCGTTTTATTTTCCAAAACTAAAAGATAAAGTAGCGCGAGTTGTTGATAACTGCGATGAATGCATACTTGTAAAAGCGGAGTCTGGAAGGACGAAATAGCCAAATAGTCCAGGTTGCTGGTATAAGCATGTAGGTAAGGTTCTTAACTTAACTGGATTAGATTCAGCTCAAGGAATTGATAAGCGTGACAGGTTGAGAAAGGAAGCCTGGGAGAATATTCAGAGCATCCATGCTGAGAATAAGAAAGCACTTGACTCAAAGAGAAAAGTAGAAAATATGTTTCAGATCAACGATTTAGTAGCCATCAAAGGCACACAGTATGGTACTAGGTTCAAACTGAAGGGAAGGTACCTAGGGACGTACAAAATAGTCAAAGTTGGTAACCAAGGTAAATATGAAGTAAGAAGATGAAGGGCCGTATAAAACATGTCTTATGCGGAAGTGGAGTAACAAGGACAACCAGAAGGGGTCTGACATTCTGATTCATTGTCTATCCTTTTCTGTACTCGATAGTATTAAGAAGTTATCTATACCCAGGTACAACACGAATATTTTGTTAAGTTTAAGCAAAACCCGTCGAATGCTAAAGGCACTTTTTAAATTAAAAGAGGACCCTGCATATAAATTTATGGCTCTGGAAACGTATCCTTCACTGCGTTACAAGCTTTTGACCAATATTAAAATACCCTCTGCAAAGGTATTATAAAGATTACCTATATGTTACCAATTTAAACTTTAAACTGTCTGATTAAGAAGAGCAAAATATACATAAATAAATTAGAATTGCATAGTTTCATGTCAACAGCTTTTAAACTGCAAAAAGTCATAAAAAAATGGATATTTTCACTTTTACTTTGCTTTTACCCTGATCAAGGTATGCATATAGGTATATATACTTTATAGGGTCGGAAATATCTCCCTCACTATATATTCTTGATCCGTCTGTCCGTCCGTCTGTCCGTCCGTCCGTTTCTACATAAACTAGTCTCTCAGTTTTAAAGTTATCTGCATGAAACTTTCCTAAAAGTTGTCTTTCTATTGCAGGTAGTACATAAGTTGAAACGAGCCGGATCGGACGACTATAGCATAAAGCTCCCGTAAGAACAATCGAAAAAAAAAATATATATATTACAACTTTGCTGTTTTTTAATTTTTTTTAGATCTTCGACATTTTGCAATGGTTAAATATTTTAGAACTACGGTTTGAATTTCATCAAAATCGGACGACTATAAACAATAAAAATAGAAAAAAAAAATTTTTTTGACTTCTTAATAATTTGACACTTTAGAAATACGCTTTTAATTTTATTAAAATCGGAAAACGATAACTTATAGGAAATACCGAATAGTTGAGCTGCAAATCATCATAGCTTCAAGTTTTTAAAAATATTTGCAAGTAAATGATAATTTGAATGTTTTGAAGAATATCTAATTTTTGTAATAGCGGCAAGGGTATATGAACTTTGACTGGCCGAAGTTTGCTTCCTTCCTTGTTTTTCTTATATTTTAATTATTTATCATACACTTTATTTTATTAAATTTCTAAAATTTTATAAATTATTTTACATACAGAAAAAACTTTTAGTCTACAAATAAATTTCATTTAGAAAAACTCTTACCTCGTCCTCTAAGCCACCCGACCATGTACAACTATTCTCAACCAGTGGAGGGCTTACCAAATATATTTTCTTTAATTTAAACAATTTTTCGAACGGTTTTAGCCACTAGCTTAATAAAACCAAAAACAAAAAAAAGCTAAAAATAGGTAAAAATAGATACAAATTAAAAACAATTATTAAACAAATTTTAATTTGGAACTTTTTACGAAAAGGATTTGAACTCTTGGTCTCCTGCACTCAAGTTTAGTGGCCGGACGCATTTACCAGCTAGACAACGCTAAAATCTAGTGCGTATTCGCCCTAAATTTATAAAAAAAAAGAAAAAAACAAGTGAGACCGCTATAGGCGAGTTTCCCCACAATTAGATTAGACTTCAAAACCCCACAGCTTCTCAAAACATATGGCTGAATTTAAAAATATTTGTGCCGACCGATAGATGTGAGTTCTTGGGCAAAATCTGTAATCAAAATGAGTATATCCTCAAGTTAAGAATTCAAATTCTCGATTTCTGAATGTCAAAATTTTCTCTAAACACATTTTAATCAACCCAAGCACACCCCGACTTTATTTACCATTAACGAAATATAATTGGAAAACTTTTGTTTTGGGTCTAGAAGAGCAGTCACTTTGTGTATAAGTCGCGTATCTTGGATTGAAACAATAAAAAGACATCAATTTAGTAAATTATCCAGTTATAAAATTTACTACTATGCCTTAATAATATATTGGGCGTTCTCTTATGGTTTTAATTCGTCTTCGGGGAAAAGCTTACATAGAACTAATGATTTCTTGCACGGTCCTGGGCGAATATCCTTAAAAACTAAAAAAAAAATATTGTTCAATATGTAAAACTGCCTTGAAGTGCAATAAAATTACCAGGACTTTTCTTTAACTTCCTTCCACAATTTATGTTTTTCATAAAGCAGCTGTTTCTTGCTTCCGTGTAACAACTCCCATCGAACCCACAAACAGGGCGATAGTTTCTTGAACAAAAAATTTCACAACCCTTAACACAAGAAAGCCAGCAGCTGAGTGCAAAAAGTTTTAAGATATGCATAGTTAATTCACGTATGTGAGAAGCAATCTAAGACCGCAAAGAAATGTTTAATAACTATATTTCTTTAGACCGGGTAATAATTTCAGTCAAAGTAATTTTTATGCGGAACGAATGCATTAAACAAGCCATATAAAAAACAATTAGTTAGCTTTGTCAATCTGAAGTTTATATTTGGACACAAAATATTTCAATGAACTGATTGTTAGTTTTAGACATTCGTTCGTTTGAGACATTTCCTTTCATCTCTAAAGTTAATCAAGGGTTTTAATATTCAGAGGCTACGACTAGAGCCCAAGCCGTAAAGCTAGCGCAAACAAACGTTTAAACAGCATTAACATGCGCGTAAGCATAGTATACGCCTTCCTGTAGCCTTTAACAATTCCAAACAACTATTTAAGGAAAACAAACTGTTTTCCTACATTTTTATTAAAATCACTTTTTTTTTTTTAAATTCGTAAGTTGTTGAATAAAAAGATAAGTACTTAAATCACTCGACTTAGCGTCGCTTGTGTTTTTTGAATTTTGGCAAATATCGATTCAAATCTATAGTACTGTTCTATATATATATATATATGGTATATATATATATAGTACACTATAGTGTTTTTCTTTTAACCAAGTTAACCTATTAGCAGTGTTTGTCGTTGGAATTATAGTACTTTTCCCGTAAAACCGTGTGCATTGGTATTGCTTTATCTTGCATGCTTTACCAATACTTCTAGTGTTGTTCTTGTAACATTGCACGAGTAACTCTCTTTAATTTCTAATAACTTCTGACTGAAATCATAATATTCTCTGCAAGGTTATACAAAAGAATCTGCGCAAATTCGATTTTAAATATTTGTAATAGGTCGGATCGGACGACTTTATCATATAGCTCCCATAGGAACATAGGAACAATCAGAAATGAGGAGAAAAAAAGATCATATCATATATGTAGCTGCCATAGTAAAGATCGAATAATGGACCTGAAAATGATTATAATGTTTTTACCCATATAAATCAAAGTTTATATGTTTTAAAGAAATATTCATTTACGCAGTAGCAGCAAGGGTATACGAACTTCAGCTTGCCAAAGTTTGCTTCCGTTCTGGTTTTCCTTAGAGGTTTAAGGAAAACCATTGCACTTTGAGTAATTACGTATATTAAATTTTCAAACTGTATCCATGAAAACCCACTCTGTATGAAAAAGTCATTAAGGTCAAGAAGTTTTTTTTTAGTTGTACGACGTCGGGACATTTATACAGTGTCGTGAATGCGATCTGCAGGAATGTTTTCCACACAATAAAATTACAGCGTAGTTTTAGTTTGCTGCTCCCTCCTTGTGGACACGTTTCCGCCTTGACGCTGTCAAACAAAAGGCACCCAGGAGGGCGCAAAGTTTAGCCAAATGTCGAGCCCGCCGCTAAAACAGACTGATTCCCGCACACGTTCACTTCAGCCTCACACTCTTTGTATTCCGACAGGCGTGTGAAAATTGTCGCCTTCCGCTTGGCATTTTTGCGGCCGACTTTTCTGAACCCTTTTTTCAATAATTTAATTTGACACATGCGACATTGTAAGAGCATGTGCGGTGAACTCGGCGAATTTAAATCCCGGTAACTAGAAGAGCTATACATTTCACCGTAACGCGTTTTTTTACTAAATATTTGTAACATTTTCAAACTAAGCGGTAGAAGTGTCGTGGGTTTTTCGAAAAAAAAAATGTCTCATAGACGTTGTGCAAAATCATCGGTTGTGTATCTTCGGCAGTTTGAAAAAAGAAAGTTTTACACACACTGGGCCAAAAAGCCGAAATGGCAAACTTGCATTCTGCAGACCTGACTCTTGAGAAATTTGGAAGTTAATTTGAAAGTTTCTTTACAATAACCAATAATTTCAGAAGATAACCTTAAGAAACGGACTAACTTTTAAACCTTTTTTAACTTAGATAAGGGTTAGAAAAGTGGATTTGGTTGGAGCCAAGCCGGATTCCTTTTAGCTGTCTGAAAGAGGTTTGAAGTGTTTGGAAAAAATTAAATTTTTGCAGAGAAATATGTTGGCAAGCCTTCGGTCAATTCGTTTAACCAAATTGATATGTCTGTGAGTATACATACATCAAACAAAAACACCTCTTAACGAGGTAAAAAAGACATGACGATCGGACCTTAAACATTTTTAAAAGTTTCCATTCGGACCGCTTCATCTAGGTATAGGTGTAGGCAAATACAGGCATAATTTATTATAGCTCCCATAGAAACAATCGGAAAAAAAAATATAAAAAACTTTGTAAATTTTCTGTTTTTTTACCATTGCAGAGGGTATTATAATTTCAGCCAGAAGTTTGCAACAACACACATTCGTGTGAGGTTAAAGATTTATCAACTTTTAAATATGCGATCTTTAGGTACGTAAGATAACCATCTTTCCATCTACATTATCAAAAGTTTTAGAAGCAAAAATTTATTTATTAAATATTTTTTAAATTTTAAAGTGCTTTATGATGACGTAATACGGGGACCCTCCAGGATATGCATTATTATATGTTTTGTATGTACTTTAGTTATCGTATGAACAGATATGAGGAATGCATACTTTTGGGCTGCATTATACATTTGACGGCCTCTTCTTTAAATTAAGTACATCTTTAAAACCGCTATGCTCGAAAACTAAAGCAAAACCGCTCGAAAGCGGTGGGCGATTCTGTTAGTTAATTGATCGAAGAATTTGTTTTTAAAATAATCACTTAATTTCGATAGGGTACCCCAAAGTAATTCTATAGCAAAATATCCCATTGCGAAAAAAACCATGTTTACTTAAAAGCTTTTGTCGATATTTTAGAACTAAGAATAGCATGATTTCTTAGTTCTAAAATATATTTTTTACTTGTAATTTTAATAAATTTCAATGACTTCACAAGCATTTCGATCAGCTAAGTTTTCATCTTTAAAAATATTTTTTTTTTCTCAAAAAAAAAAAACTTTTGGCCAAAACTCGGATTTGGTGGCACATTTGTAAAAGAACGCTTGCTTTCTGCAAAAAGAGAAGGAAAACCTTCACTGAAGTGGAGGCAATTTTAACTTGCAAAGTTAACTTAAAACAAATTATTCTAGAAGATGTTCATTTCCGAGTAGGAATTGATTCTTGAACTTGTTAATTACCAATTGGGTAGTAATTGCCGGTGCGATTATTGATCAGAATTTCACTATAAAACAAGAGAGAACGCTACAGTCGAGTTTCCCGACTATTTGATACCTGTTACTCAGCCAACAAACTACAAAATAAGTAAAAATCTTCACATCATTCGAAGTTAAGTTGGCGCCATCTGTCGAACTGCCGCAGCCCCCGCTCTCGTTTTGTCTCTTTACTGCAGCGATTACCGGCAAGCAGCGGCAGAGGGCGGCAGAGCAGCGCGACTCGGCGGCAGAGGGCTTCAAAATCCCATAACTTCTAAAATATTAACTCGACTTTGAACATTTTTGCGACTACCGATAAATATGATCGAAACACACACACAGAGTCCAACACCAGCTAGCATTCTCAGAGTGCCAGTACTTACTTTCACGAACTGTGGGCGTTTTGAAATAAACTTGCGCTGCGTAGGTAAAACTAGAATCTGCATGCCAAATCGCAAATCTCCAGCTTTTGTAGTTTCCCAGATCTCGACGTTCATACAGACGGACATCGCTGGATAGACTCGGCTATTGATCCTGGTCAAGTATATATATACCTTATATAGTTGTAAAAGTATACCTGTTACATACAGGTCAACGAATACAATTTACCCTTTTACTCTACGAGTAACTGGTATAACCAGTGAAAACACTAGAAGCTAAGAGCACCCTCACCCCCCGCTAACAGTTCTTTCGTTCACCCTCTCTAGTGCAGCGATTACCGGCAGAACATCGGCCGAGCAGCGGCAGAGTACTTCATAACCATCAAACTTTTAATATAATAAATTGGTTTTGTAAATGTTTCTGTTTACCGATAGATATGACCGAAACACACACACACACAGAAACCAACACCAACTTTTTGGCATTCTCAGAGTGTCATTACTAACTTTCACGATTTGTGGGTGTTAAAGTGGGCGTGGTTCCATTTTGAAGTAAACTTGCGCTGCGTAGGAACTACTAGAGTATGCATGCCAAGACCCAAATCTCTAGTATTTATAGGTTCCGAGATCTCAACGTTCATACAGACGGACAGACTGACAGACATGGCTTGATCGTCTCGGCTATTGATCCTGATCAAGAATATGTATACTTTATATAGCCGGAAAAGTATCCTCCTACCTGTTATATACTTTTCAACGATTACGATGTACCCTTTCACTCTACAAGTATAATTAAAAGCTTTTAAAATACAAATAGTTTTTGTTTATTGATGAGTCTCTGCTATCTTTATCTTGAAACCGAAAGAGCTAGTGTTTGTGCTGTGTAATACCATTTGCATTTTCAGTAAGATATTTTTATAGAAACCATCTAAGCAGGGATTGCTGTATTGCTACCATTGTGTTTGTTGTAGTTCCCAGTCATTTCTGCCTGTTGCTGCATAAACCCTGCAGTGTTTTGTTTAAGTGTTGGCTTAGAGGTTGAGGTGTATTACCTGTTGTAACTACACGCCTGAGCAAAACATACTACCGGGGACGTGATTGATGGTATGTACGGAATGTCTTGTCAGGTGACTAATCTTCGAGCTGCAGTAATTTCTTGGCTTGGGCTAGTTTTCAGCTCTTTATAGAAGGACTGCTTCTACAGTTGGCAGTGTGGTTTCCCTCACAGTTGCTACATTTTTTGGCAGAATGTTTCTCCCTATCAACAGGCCAGGGCTCTGTTGGATGTGCATCGCCACAAGCAACGCAGACCGAACGTAGAGTGTAATAGGTTTTCGTGTGTCCTTATTCCTGGCAATTTGTGCATTGGACGGGTGCATTCCGTTTGAGGAGTTTCTTAACGGTGAGTCTGCAGTGCAGATAATATTAAAGCTTGAGGATTGGGTGAACTTCATTTATCTTCAAAGGATTATTTTCAGACGTCAGATCTACGTTGAACATTGGCTATGAGATTTTATTATTATTAAATATGTTCATAAACATATTGACATCAAAACCCTTTTCTTTAAATCCAGTAATTATCTCGTTTATAAAGACTGTTGGATCGATTCCTTTTATTACCACTTGTAATTCTTTGCTGCTTTTAAGTTGGGGGAGTAGTAATTTATTTTCCGATGTCAAAGTATTTGACCATTTTATTAAGAATATGTTCATACTCTGTAGTAAAAAATTCATGTAATAATAGTTTAGTTTCCATTTTTGTAGTGTGTGGGATTAAAAAGAGAAAAATAAACTAGACCCAAAAAAGAAACAATTTTTAGATACAGTTTTTGTTGTTACTTAACAGTAAGTGAATCAAACAAAACAAAATATATTTACCAAATCCTATGTAAATTTATGTTTTATGTGGGTAACTCTTAAAGGCAGTCATAAATTTAACAATAAAATAGTTTTGGTATTCTGCCAACGAACAATTTGTCTGTGTTTCTAATGGCACAGGCGATGAGGAGCTAACTAAAGCTGCATTTGAGCATCACACGCCCCTCAGATATTGTCACATAATGTGGGTTTTATGAAACCGAAGCCATAAATTTTCATTAGCCACATTAAAGTAACATGACGAATCAATTTTATCTTCCTTTCCCTCTCTGTGGCTGCTTATTATAATTTAGTCTATTCGTGCCTTGAGAGAAGCAATTAAACTTTGCACAAATTATTTAATTGATTTTCAAAACCAAACTCAATGGCTTCTGGCGTTTTCGTGGAAAGCCCATTCACTCGGTAATTAACATTTCTTTGAACATTGTTGCTTTCTGAGTGTTTTTATTTTGGCAAGGAAAGTACCTGTTTAATTTTTTAATGGCGCTTAAATGTATTGCTAATTATGATTGTCCAATGTAATTAATATAAAAGTTTAAGTCCATCACATCAAGTTCAACATTTTGGAATTATTATTACTGTCTCCGAGCTAGAACTTAACAAAGTTGTTTACACCAACTCTTCTAAAAGCTTTTCCTGGTCTTGCCTGAAAACTGTTTGTATTTGGGCACTCATAATTTTATGTCCTTGATCGGATGTGTATCCGCGTGAATATCTGAAGCAACATAATTAAATCTTCAATAGGGCATGGGATTGCTTACACGCAAACACAGTTAAGTGGGTTTGAATGTTACCCTGCTAAGCTGAAATTTCTCCTTATTTTTAAACCCACGCGCAAACACTGCCCCTGACTGCATCCTCCAAAGCAAGCCATTGAAATCCTTCAAAATGATTTCCCTGTGCAGCTTTGCAAATCAAATAGAAAATAACTGACACACAAGATGGATGGTTGAAACTGAACGTGCGGCTGGGGAAAATTTGGTTGTTGGTTTTGCTGATGGTTGGTATGCGTGTGTATGGCATTTCTATTATTAAATAAATTATAAACGCCAACTTATAACTACAAAGCAGAAGGCATTAAAAAATCTGGTATACAAAATAGTTTAAAACTATTTAGTCTTCGTTTTCGTACAGTTAAATATTGATGATGTTAAAGAACTTAAAAGTTAATGTTTCTGTAATTTAAACACGAAATGGAAAATTTTTGGTACAAATCAAAAATCTACATTTAAAATTGTTAGCAGTAAGTTATTAACTTTATGTATTGGGTCTCCCTTTCATATCCAATGGGTGCTTCACAAGAGTAGTTAAACCAAGAAATTAAAGCCTGATTCATAAGAATTCTTTTATGACAGGCCTTTGTGCAAAATGTACTAATAGAGGCGACTACAATGTACTTTTGTTCCGGTTTTTAATTGAATCGCTGATTCTTACTGTTCTTAAAGTGCAAAATTAACAATAATGTCGAAGCAATGGTCGGAACGAAATGAAATTTCATGCTTGGCCAATCGCAAGAGTTTAAAAGTTTGCATCGTTTTCATGACATCTCCACTGAGCGTGTGGATAGCCACAATACGCTATAAGTTAAGCACTTAATCCGAGACCGAACACCACCTCCAGCATTAGCAGCCTCCAAAGCATAATGACACCCCGATTAGCGCCAGCTTTGGAGGGCCTTATACCATTCCTCCTTACTGCCACTTGTGTATAGCCTGGCTGTGTGTCTGACTGTCCTATAATTAGTTGATAGCTCTTATTTGCCCTTAACTGCAGCACGTGCTGATAAATAAACACCCTTCAGAGTGCTTTGAAATGTAAAATCCGAATCCGAAACAGATTTGAGCTCTACCAATGCATTTTAAAGAAGTGAGATCGGTTCGTTTCAATGCTTTGCAGCTTTAGAATCAGTATCTTAGACTTGGGGATACTGAGAGAACTGTAAGAAACAAAGCCTAATATGATATAATATAATAAGGAAAAATCCCAATGAATAGTTGTCTATTGTTTTTACTGTAAATTTTTGGGTTCAGCGAAACATTAGCATTGAAAACCCTAATTTAAGGATCCAACCAAACGCCCATTTCGACTTGCAGTTAATCGATGGAAAAGATCTAGTTTTTAACTTACTTTTATTCAAAAAATTTGACAAGCCGAAGGTTAAATATCCTCCAAGTTATTCCCAAAGTTAATGACAAAGTGAACTGCGGGTGAATGTGTACATATGACTTATGATGAAGTCAACTCCATAAATGGGTCCTTTCAAGAACATATATACTAGAGCCCTAGCATAGGTTGAAGTAAATCACGTCAAAAATATTTAAGGTTGGAATGGCTCAGCTCATATACAGTTCAAATGATATACTTGATCTGATCTAACACGGAAAAGCTCATGGAAAAGCTGCTTTGAAGTGCAATGGCCACGATTCTCTACGGTTGATATTGATGTCTTCTCCCTTAAGTCGAAGCACAAACTGAGGATGACTTGAAGTATTAAGTTGCGACTAATATTTTCCATTGAATCGAACCACAAATCGCGAGTTCTTAAGAGAAAATGGATAACTTTGTTTCGCGGTTAGAGCCCAAAATATTCAGTTGAGACTAGCTTTTCCGTTAAGTCGAACAAGAAACTTACATGACTTTTTATTTTCATATACTATTAGCTATAATATTATAACTCCTTTTTTATTAAACTTATGCTCAGAGATATGCTCTTTTTTACAACATGAGAAATATGGTTTAAATATTATGAATCGGATGACTTTATCATAGGAAAGATACAAAAACTTTACAATTTCGTTGTTTTTCAACATATGTACATATAACTCAAGAAATGTATTCATAAAAATCGATACTTATTCGTTTTCGAATACTATACTTGTGTTATAGCTGCAAGGTATGTACTCAATTTGCAAAAAAAGAAAGAAGCATCATTTTTGTTGTTTTTCTCATCATTATATTTTAAACATTTAACAAAAGTTTTAACAGAATTGGATACAAAATACAAAGTCATTATTTTCAAATACTTGTGATTGACTAGATCGCTAACAGCTATTTTCACTATTCAGAGTCTTCGTAGACATCTAGGTTAAGGCAGTTGGTCCAGAAGGCATCAATGGTATGGTACAAGTGAGGCAGGGCATTGCCGATTCCATGGTTTTCGTCGGTATAAGTCTGCAATTTATCAAAGCAATCATTAAACATTGTGGACAACGAGCAAATGTTTCAATTTTTTAACCTGCTCTTGGAACTGAATATCATGTCTTTGCAGCAATTTGGCCAGCAACAAAGAGTGCTGGTAGTGGACATTGTCGTCTCCGGACCCGTGAATCAACAGGAAATCATGGGTCTTGAAGTTTTCCAGATTCCGGAACACACTGCTTTCGTTGTATTTCTTTAGGTTGTCATCGTCAGTAGGAAGACCCATGTAGCGCTCGGTATAAATCGTATCTTGTTTGGGAAAAAAGTCTGTTATTCACTGGGATTACCAAACAAAGTGCCCACAAACCGTAGTACAGCCATGAAGTGACCGGAGCCACTGAAACTCCGCACTGAAAGATCCGATCGTGATCCTTCTCGATGGTCTTAGCCGTCATGTAGCCACCGTAGCTCCATCCCCAAATGCCACACCGTTCGGCATCCACGTAGGCCAGATTCAGTTGCATCCAGCGAGTGACGAACAGTTGGTCCTCGACCTCGTGATCGCCCAGATCATTGTTGACCGAGAAGAGCAGGTCCTTGCCCTTGTTGCCCGTGCCTCGGCCGTCAATATACGCGTAAATCGTCTCCCTGGAGGTCGTGACAAACGCCTCGTAACCCAACGTAAATCCATTGGTTACTCGGACCGAGTTGGGTCCCTGGTACACGACCACGATCAGCGGGTACTTCTTGGCCGCATCGAAGTTGGGCGGAAGGGCCAGCTTGGCGATTCCGATGGTTCCATCGGCCAGGGTGACATTCAAGAAGTGGTAGCTGGGACGCAGCTTCTGCTCCAACTGTTTGCGGTACGCCGTGTTTGGCTCCCAGTCGACCTGGAGACTGTTCGTGGTGGCCTCGAAGATCTGGGTGTAGCTCGGATTCGGTCCGTTGCAGGAAAGTGTGTAGTAGGAAAATGACTTGCTGAAGGTGGCAGAAGCAGAGCGACAGGCCACGCCGTCCGCATCCACTTGGGAGCAGCTTAGGCACTTGTCGTTGCTGTACACATGGTACACAGAGGGATCTCCGGGAAGAGTGGCTTGGTAGTAGCTAAAGAACGGAATGGAAGGAAACTGCTTTAAGTATACATTTTGGTCATTGCCCTAATAAGGTAATGGTTTTAATAATTGCAACACTTCTCTAACTGATTTCATATCCTCACAAAGAGTATTACTAACTGATCAAAACTTTTCGAAATTTTTGATCAACATGACTAGATAAGGTGATAATTTAATTTGAGAATTTATTTCGGGTTTTCGCCTTGAATAGGTTAATGCTTATGTTTTTATAGTATTTATAACCTATCCCTAGAGTTTGACTATAGGGATATATGGGGTATTTCTCAAGCTGTCATTTTTCTGTCATACGGTTTATACGGATACATTCCCATTATTCGCGCAGTGTAAAATGTAGATCCTTTAAACTTTCCAAGTCATATGTTTTTATGTGTACACTGTTTATGCAAGAGAATCTTCAAGACTGGACGACTATATCCTATAGCTGCCATTGGAACGATTGGAACGATTTGAAAAATGAGATCGTTTTTTCCCTAATTCGGATTGCATTTCTACAAAAGACACATTGGCTAGAGTAAACTCACAGTTTATCCCTCGCTTCGTCGTATCCATAGACGGCCAAAACAGTGAAGTTACCGCGCGACTGCCAGCTGTTGAGCCCGGTCTCCAGGTCCAGGTTCCACACTTGGTGCCAGTTGTCTATGAAGTATCTGAAGATGCAGCTCTTGCCGGTGCTAAGGCACTTGGGCGTGCTGATATCCACCCAGCCGAGCGGCTCCTCCAGCCGCTTCACCTCTGCGCAGACGCCTTGGTAGCTGCAGCTCTGAATGGAGGCGCGGTTCTGCCGCCGATTCATCCAGGTGATGAGCAGGTGCGTCTCGTTGGACCACACAACGTTCTGCAGGATGTGATCGCTTCCGACGACTTCCACGGGCGCCACGATGAGGTACATGGTGGGATCGTTGTCGGTCACGTCGTAGACGCGTAAGCGCACCACTGGGTTTTTGGAGCCCGACTTGGGGTACTTGAGGTGCTCCTCGTGCGGGTACTGATAGAAGGTGCTGGTCCCGTCGCCGTACAGGAAGTAGTTGAAGGTCTCCACCTCGGTGTCGTCGAAGAAGCCCACCGCCAGCTTGGTGGCGTCCGCCGACCACCACAGGGCGCTACCGCTGCTCAGGACCTCCTCCTCGTAGACCCAGTCGGGCACTCCATTGTACACCACTCCATCCACCCCGTCGTCCGTGATGCTGACCTCCACCTTCTCGCTGAAGTGGATGAACACATTGTTGAGGTAGACGTAAGCCAGGCGATCCCGCAGCGGCGACCATCCACAGTACTGCAGCTTTTCACCCTTGTGGATTTGGACGGTGGTGTTGCTCTCGATGTCGAACACGTCGTACTGGGCTATGTACGAGTGTCGAAACTTCTCCGTGAGGTTGTGCCGGATCAGGATCTTCGTGTTATCTGGTGAGAGCGAGAAAGTTGCCCCCACGTAGTTGTTCTATAAGTAAAGCTTGGGTTATTGCCAAACATTGCAGGGGCATGCTAACTATCTTACCAGAAACGAGGAGTTTTGGAAAATGACGTCCGTTTTAGTAGCCGCGTTGAATTTGTGGATGGATCTGTCTGAGGCGGTATAATAGAACTCCTCATCTAAAAGTGTAAGATAACAGAAATAAAATATTAAATATTAAATACTAAATATATTTAAATATAAATAAGTAACCACTTTCTGGACCTTCTAATGATAGAGACTTGTGAGTTGGTTTACCTACAATTTTAAGCAAATAGGCAATCTGATGATCTTGTTTTATTCTTGGTAACCTGTTAATAGTATTGTGGGTCTAGTGCCTCACCTTTCAATTAAAAAATACTTTCTTCTTTTCTCTCCTATATATTTCAAAATCATGTGAAAGCTATTTAGACTTTGTTAAAATCTTCTGACCAACAAAAACAGTTTCGTTATCAAGTAATTGAACATCCACACACGCTAACCAGGTATTCAACAACATATGTAAAAAATACTAATGCCAAATTTAAATTTCAGCTGTTTGAAATGAGGCATGTTATTGAACTTGGTATAATGCCAAAAAAGTTAACGAACATATTTGGTAAGTAGAAAGCCAAGTAGAGAAATCTGGCATCTGGCATCTGGCTTCGGAGGTATGCCTGACTGATTTTCTTTATATTTTTACTATGAAATAGTGTGCTGAAATGAATTGTACCTTTCCTTTACTAAACTAGTAATAAATAAAGTTCCGATATGATGTGTATATGTAGGTGCATAGGTGTAGGTGTGTTCATTCCAGTGCTTCTATAACTGAAGGATTAAAAATAACAAGAAATTTAAAGCTTTTGGGCATTATCTTAGCACTGTCTATATAGTTAACCACATGATTCAGATAAGAAACAAAATATAATCGAGCTATCGAGGTACAAGCTGATGATCGTAATTCATTGAAGATTAGATAGCATATACTTAAGGGGGGAGTAGGGTTTTAAAGGCGAAAAAACGCATTTTTTATGATTTTTTTTGCGGCGGCAATTATTACACAACTTTTAAGAATGTAAGAAAAAAATTTTTAAAGAAAAATAATGTAAAATAAGCCGGTGACCGTGAATCTTCGGAGGCGCCTTGAAAAAGGGAGAACTATCAAAATAATATGTATCACTAAGATTTTGTTCTATATTTTTGAACCTTTTAGCTTAAAAAAATCATGGTTAATTTGTTAATAAAAATAGAAAAACACAACAAAAAAAAACTTCGTGATTACCTGCTGATTTATGTGAAGAAGTAATATTAAAATTTTCCAATAAATCAGTTTAGTAGATTTTGAGTTCTGATGTTCAAAAAAGAGGTTTTCGGGAAAATCGATTAAAATTTTTTGTATATTTCAACAATCTGGTAGCACGACCCGTCGTTTGAAACGCCGAAACTTTGGTAATTTTACTCGGATTGACTCGAAATTTGTACAGAATATTCTTAGCATATTGTTAGTTCAGAACAAAAATAAAAAAAACCATACCCCCACCCTCCCTTAGGTTAGCCTAGCAGTTATTTGTGTTAATAGTGTGAGTCTTGCCTTTTGTTTCACACTTGCTGCTCACATTTTTAAGAAGAATGTCTTTGTATGTGAAGTATGAATAATCATTTCATAAATATAAAGTCCTCAAGCAGCAGAGGGTATTAAAATTTCAGTAAGAAGTTTGCAACGCAGTGAAGAAGACATTTCCGACCTTATAAAGAATATATATTCTTGATCAGCATCACTAGGAGAGTCGATCTAGCCATGTCCATCTGTCCGTCCGTCTGTGGGTCTGTCCGTCCGTTTATACGTAAACTAGTCTCTCAGTTTAAAAGCTATCTGCAAGAAACTTTCCCAAAAGTTGTCTTTTTATAGTACATAATATTAGTACATTAGTCGGAACGAGCCGGATCGGACGACTATAGCATATAGCTCCCATAGGAACAATCGGAAAAATAAAAAAAAATGTAAGGTTCCTGTTTTTAAATTTTTTATAGTTATTCGACCTATAGAAATGGTTAAATATTTAATAACTACGGTTTAAATTTAATCAAAATCGGACGACTACAATAACAAATATTAAAAAAAATAATTTTTTTAATGTAACATCTATTTTGTATTTTTTTTTAATTATTTTTGACTTACTCATAATTTGACAGTTTAGAATAATGCTTTTAATTTTATTAAAATGGGAAAACGATATCACATAGCTGCCAAAGGAACTATCGAGCTGCAGATCATCATTGTTTCAAAGCTTTTAAACATATACGCAAGTAAATCATAATTTTAATGTTTTCAATAAAATTTAATTTTTGTAATAGCTGCAAGGGTATATGAACTTCGGCTTGCCGAAGTTTGCTTTCTTTCTTTTTCCCTATTACATTTCACCCGAGTGAGGGAATGGAATTCGCCACTGGCGCTGAGTTAAACTTTGCTTGTAATGAATGGCTCAGCACAAGTCAGAATAAGAAAATCATTCGTAAACTAGCTCTTTGATAAGGGTCACAGCTCCCGCTGACAACGAACATGAGCTCTGCGGGCAGGAATTCCCCGGGCGATATTTCCCCGAATGCTAATTTCCCGGATGATAACTAGCCGCGGGAGATACCCGGTGATAACAGCCGAAAAACAAGGCGATAGAATGAAGAACAACAAACGTTACGGTGTCATCGAACCGGTCGGATGAGCAACCAACCTGTTATCCAGGTGCCGTTGAAACCCCGGAGTCCGGAGGAACCGTATAGGGCCTCCGTCAGATCCCACGCTGTTTTGTTGCCCCCCGCTTCCTCCGCCCGTCCGATTACGGCCGCCAACGACGGACGGAGACAAGCGACGCAGAGAACACAGAGTGCGGTGATCAGCAGCGATTTTTCGGCCATCGTGAGGGCCGCCAAGACTGAACTAATGAAATCCGCGACACCCACAACACGTAGCACTCAGCGGCGCTGCTAAGTAGCAACTGAGTCGGAATCAGAAATCAATTGCAATCACACAGCAATTAGCGCAGCCGTCGACGTCGACTGCGACTGCGACTGCGGCTGCGGCAGAGATAGCTCCGATGGGGAGATAAGGAGCGTGGGAGAGCCGCAGAGAGCCGGAGAGAGAGCTAACAATTGAGCTCAACGTGGCCGTTCCAGATGCCCTAAGTTTTACACCGCTCTTAAAATCAACACTGGCACACCAAGATCACACTTTTTGCCACCAACCGAATTCATCAGATTCTGAAAGGTTTTTGTCGTAAGTTGCCGGTGGGAAACACTGGCCTACAGAACTAAATCGACAAATTTCTGCAAAGCGGATGGTTTACTCAAAATCATTTCGGCTATTATGTGTGTATTTCTAAGGGTACAGCGAACATTCAATTTGGGCTAGTTTTTCAGATGCTTTCACTGTCTTTTCATTCAAAAAATAACAGTACTTTTTCAAGTTTTATAAAAATCTCAATAAAATAACGATATTATGTGGACTTTTAATTTTACCTCTGCAAATATTAATGATTCTATAAGTTTTATTTTCAGCTTGAGTTTTATTTCTGTGATTAAAAATAAAATAAGACCTCGAAGTTTTTTGAAAATATAACCGAAATGGGGGAATGGAACTAGACTAAAAAAACGAAGGTATAGGAAATTAACCCTCTATATGGCATGAACACCGATTTTGATACAGTTTTATTTATTAGATAGACGAAAGAAGAGTAAAAGAAGAAGAGGCACAAAAATAGCACTGTTTTCGTTTTCTCTATAAAAGCTAAATGTGTAATATCAGTGCCTTTAATCGCCAAAGAAAGTTGAAAATTTGTGAAATAGCAGGTCGTGCAACGCATTGCTCTGAGGAAAAACGGAAAATAAGCAAAAACTAAGATTCCAAAAGGAAAACACGTTCAGCTGGGAAAAATATATAGTGTGGGAAATGTCTCTTTCACTGCGTTGCAAACTTCTGAATGAAATTATAATACCCTCTGCAAGGGTATAAAAATGATAAAAACGACGATAATAAAAACTCCACATTTAAAAAATGGAATTTAAACTTATAAAAAGGACCAACAAGTATGAATTTTATGAAATGACAACAATGCTTATAAAAGACTAACAGCCTTATTTAATATGGAGCAGCGTATTCATTGTTGGCATATTGTCTACTAAGTCCTGGCAGAGTTTAAGGGGGTATTCTGGTCTAGAAGCCTGGACTTTTGGTATTTTTTCAAGGAAGAATTAAAATCGAAGTATTAAGGAGATACAGCCGCTTTTGTGACGTGCCATCAGAGCCATTGTAAATGTTTCCTAAGCTTTAAACGCGTTTTTCTCGAAACTATTTTTTTTTAAAGTGGTTGACATGATATTTCAAGTTGTACTAAACCGATTCCTTTGAAAATTGGTACATTCCGATCTTGGCATCCGATGACCTGCTAGTTGCAACTTTTGCGGTCGACTCTGCAGCTCTGACCAGAGACAAATGTATCTATGCTGCTACTGACATGCTCCAGGTGTACTTAAAAAAATTGATAACTGGGCCTGCCGATGGAACATTGCAATTAACGCTGATAAATGTGTGCCAGTCACATACACCCAGCGTCAAGGTACTTCTCCTGGCGTATTTACACATGGAGAGTTGCTGACTCGGACTGTTGCCCACAAGTAAATCGGTGTCATCCTAGACAAGCTTTTGTTTTTGTTGTATCTTGTACTAAAATGGTTGCTACACCCAGAAAAAAGTAGAACGAATAATTTGAGCACGAACGTTCTTAAAAAACCAGCCGAATAATTCTTGAAATTTTTAGAACGAACGTGTACAGAACAAGTACGGGTCCTACTTGATAATAATATTTTAAAATGTTTTTTTTTAATACATAGAGAAAACGATATTTTTCGCTTTATCCCTGCTTATAGTGTTTGTAAATAATATCAGAATTATTAAAAACAGTAAACTCTGTTAAAAACTATTAATTTAACAAAAAACAAGAACTATTAATTTAAAACAAGAACATTTCGTTCTTAAAATGATTGGCCTAGGGGGTATGTGTCTTGCAACATCAAACATTGGGTAAGCTATTAAGAACCCGAGCTCAAATCCCAGACAAAGTTATCAATTTTTTTTTTTATTTTTATGTTTTTTTTTTCAAACGTTCTTCTTTTATTTAAATTTTTATCTAGTTGACCTCAAAAGTATAGCAAATAAAAGCTATTTGATTGCAAGCAAATTGGTTCGAATTCTTATATGGGCTGTGTACTACAGAAAATTGTGATGCCAGTGTGGTGCAACCGGCTAATGCGTCTACGAATCCAAAGGCCTCGGTTCGAGTCCCGGTTGGGTCGACTTGCAGTAAACAAAATAAGGTTTGCTTTTCTGTTTCCTTTACATATCAATTTATCATATTCCCTTTCATTCTAATTTCATATGGAGTCAAAGAGAAAAGAAAAAGAGACAAAAAAACACTTTTTAAAAAAACTTTAGTTAAGAAACTTTCATACTTGCATTAAGATTTTTCGTACTCAAATTAACATCTTTCGCACTTTCTTCAAGCACTTTTGAGTACTTGGACTGATGACGTTCATTCTCAAATGTAGAACTTCGGGATTGAATAATTCGTACTTGAATATAGCCTTTCGTTCTTGAATCAAAAAATTCGAATTTACCCTACTTTTGACATCGTTCGTTCTTGAATTGGCATCGAAATTCTTGATTTTTTCTATGAGTGTAAAATAAATTAAATCCGTTTCCTTCTTTTTTTCTAGAAATAAAACATGCAAAAATTAAAAATATTTTCCGACTTTGGTTTGGATTTACTATATCTTTCAAAAGTCAATAAATCATTAAATCATTAATCAGGCATTTCCATGCTTGGCTCTGTGCTTCGACACGAGTCCTACTACAAGTACCTTGGTGTGATTTTGGAAAGAGGACTCACTTTCTGCGCTTTCAAAGGCAGCAAGTATGTCCTGGCTTTTATCTCCAAGAAATAAGCTCTCATTGTGCAACAAATTTCGCATTTATATATTATATTGTTAAACGTTACAACGAAACCAAGCACGAGCTTGTTATGCGCGTGCCCTATTAGCGTAATGGCCAGTTATCGAGTTCGCGGAAAATTCACACAAATAACTTATGTAGAGACATTTATAAAAAAAACTTAAACTAAGTACGGTGAAAATATGTTGAAACTGTACTTTGTAAGACAGGAATATAGGTTGAAATGCAAATTTGATTATATAGATTAGGTTCGTGAAGGTCCATCTTGGCAAGTTAAGAAAATGGTAGTTGTGGGTTGGTCCAAAAGGCACATTAAAAATTAAGCGGCTTACCAATTCTATGGAGTCAATATCACCTTTGACAAGATTTTGCATTCAAATAGTTGCAAGCATGATTCTACGGTTTACAAAAGTAGGTAAATTAAGCAAAAGTAATCGACTAAAGTAAGAAGGCAACCTTACGTTTTGATCCCAGTTCAAACCACGCAGGGCAAAAAGAAGACATTTTTTTTACCGACTCATACGCTCAATGTGTACTTGATATTGGGGACTCCACGCGGAAGCGCAATATTCTAAATTAGGACGGAAAGGGGAAGTAAATAATAATTTATTTATATAAGGATCGTCAAATTCTTTTGACCATCGCTTAATAAGCCCAAGAACACTCATTGCCTTGTTAACAGTTGATTTTATGTGACAGTCGAATCTTAATTTTGGGTCAAGAAGAACTTCTAAATCGTTGACCGAATATATTCGGTCTAGTGGCATATTATGAAGAGAATAGTTTAGAAATAAAGGCGTACCCCGTAAAATGTCATTACGTTACATTTAAGGCAATTTAGATTTAAAATTTTAGATTGACACCATCTCTGAAAACGATCAATATCAGACTTTAATCTGAAACCCGATTGCCATTATTATAGGTCAAACAAACATTAACAGCATACATTAATACTCGAAAAAGTGTTATGACAGAGGGAAGTTCAATTGATGAATAAAGTAAATAGCAATGGGACCAAATTACTGCAAACTACGTTTTTAAAATGACCCTCTGAGTTTATCCAAGTTATCCAAGTTCGAGAAACCGAGCTGATCTAATTTAAATAAAAGCAGAGAATGATTAGCAGAATCAAAAGCCTTACTAAAGTTGGTGTATATAACATCAATCTGAATTTTATTATTAAGTCTTTTAACTATAATAGATGTCAATTCAAGTAGGTCAATTCAAGACCTTTGCTTAACAAAACCATGTTGGTAAGGTGATATTAGCGAGGAACACAAATGTTGCAGTTGAGAAGTAATGCTTTAGGTATTGCAGACAATCTAGAAATACCTCTATATTTAGAACAGAAATAATAAAAGAATCATTCCAGATAGTTGAAAAAACTTAAGTTGAGGTAGACAATTGAAACAGTTTAAGAATCGCTTTACAAATAGTTGAGGCACAAAACTTACCCTGGAGAGTATGTTGGGCTTGTGGTCACCAAATCCCTTAGAAGAGAACTTTGTGTTATTACCGGGGGAAAAATACAATTTGACCTGATTAAGTTTTAAGAGTAAACAAAATTTAGATAATAATAATCGAAAATTTCAGAGTCAGTGGACGCCTCAGAATTCCATTCTGCCTTCACTCTTCGCCGCCCTGGTAAAATGCTACCCAAAAACTATTTTTTTCCTTACCAGGGGTTTTTCTAAAAATATAGGAAAACATTAACCTTCTGTTTTTCCTTTTTTTTATTATATTTATTTTATTTTATTTTTATTTTTTTATAGCTCTGCGGTACACTTCGCGACCCATTTTTAATATAAAAGTTGTATTTGAAAACGGATTTTCCCTGAATTTTATGCATATCTCACCCTAAAGTACTTTAACTAAACCTTTATTTTTGAAATAAACAGATTCCAAGCTGCAAACCCCAAACGTGGGGTTAGTCATCAATTTGCTAGACACTGCAAGAAATAAAGGAGTAAAAGGAACAGCAAATAAAGTATGGTTATCAGTGCTCCAAGTGTTGTTATTTAGAAATCGGTTTTTAATTCTATTGTTATTATTATTTGTATTATTTTTTCCGCCACTATATGTTGTACGCTTATCCTAACTCCCTGTCGAAGAGGCTAATATGGAGACCTACAAATAGAAGACTTAAAAGATACCACTCACATGACCTTGTATTAAGATATACTTAACACGTTTGAAGTCTAAAGAAATTAAAATGTAAATTAAATGTAATTAATGTATAATCATTTATGTCAACAGTTTCGTATCCTCTATATTTACAACCTGCTCAAGCTGCCACATTTTAAAAAATATATACTTTAAAAAAAGAGTGACATGACAGACAGTTTTAAATAAACTTGGGTAAGAATTACTTGAATATCCATGTCGAATCCCAAACCTCTAGCTTTTATAGTTTCCGAGATCTCGACATTCATTCGGCTATTGCTCCTGATCAAGAATGTATATCCCTTATGGTGTCGAAAACGCTTTCTTCTACCTGTCACATACTTTTCAACGATTTCAATAAACAGGTGCATGCTAGCATGCTTTTGGGCACAGTTTTGAGAAGTTTCAAGCCTCTGAGGATTTCTCTGGCATTTAATTCGAACTTGAACGTAAAATTATAACTGACAAAGAATCTTCTTAAAGTTGTTCAGAATGCACTCTTTCTCGAACTGTCACCGACGCAGAAGCAATGCAGTAATACCGTCATTTTGATTTTATATTTATTTATTAATTAAGTTTATTATTAATCTTACAAACAGTGTTGCATGTGCTTCTATTAGGTTTTGTAGTACTGATTGACAGACAGATTAACCTGGTTATTAAAACAAATGTCCATGCACTGCGATCCAAAATTGAGGTCTTAAGTCCGAAAAGGTTTTCACTGCGGCCGCTGAGCCGTAGGAAGCTGATGTTGCTGGTGGGTCGGCTCCTGTCGCTGGAGCTGCATGACGTGGCTCAGAATCTGCGCCTGCTGCTCGAGACACTTGGGAAAGAAGGTCTGCATGAGGTCGACCTTGCGCTCCTCCAGCTCCAGGCGCTGGCGGCAGATCTTGGTCTGCTCGTAGAGTAGCTGGTTCTTCCGACGAACCTCCTCCATGTAGAGGGCCTCCAGAGAGTCGGCGTGCGGGGGATTCACGGATCCGTATGGGCGACCCCGCTTCCGTGCCACGGGCACAGGGGAGGCGCCAACGACAGGGGGATTTGTAGGAGTAGGAGTCGCAGCAGGAGCTGCAGCCGGAGCAGAAGCTTGAGCTGGAGACGCAGCCGGCGCCGACATGCCGCCGTTTGAGTTTGTGGCCACGCTGATGGTGTTATTGCTGCTATTTATGTAGGCTACCGCCGTGATGGGCTGGTGGTTAATGGTCGAGGTGGCCACGACGCTGTTGCCGGGGTTGTTGGTGAAGTGGGCCGGCTGCTGCTGAAACTGCGGCTCGAAGCTCTGCTGAAACTGCTGCTGCTGCTGCTGTTGTTGCGGCGTCTGCAACTCGAGCAACTGGGCCGGCTCGGCTGGCGAATACTGTTGCAGCTGCTCCTGGAAGGGCAACGAGCGGTACTCGTCGTCCTCGTACTCCTGCTTAACCACCTCGTCGTACTGGTCCGTGAACAGTTCCGTGCTGAAGCTCATTCCGCCGCTGTTGTTGTTGTTGTGGCTGCTGCCGTGATTGCTGTTGCTGTTGTAAAAGGTGGAAGCGGGCGGCTCAGCGGCCAGTGCGTGAGCCTGCTGCTGAAGAGGCTGCTGCGGTTGCTCCGCGGGCGCATCCTCCCGAGGCGGCGTCATGTCGCGATTGTTGAGCAGCGCCTCTGGCGGCAGCGGGTCCGCGTTCTTGGGCCTGTGCAGGTTCTTCAGGATGCGGTTTATGATGTCGTACTTCTTCCAGCGCGTGGCATAGCTGGAAGGGTCTGCCTGCAGCTGCTTCTTCACCTGCCTGTGGGGAAAACAGTCAGCGTTTCGTCCATACTTGCTCGTCGAACACTTACCTGAACTTGGCTCTGGTCTGGTTAACCTTCATCTGGATCTCCTCGGGCTTCACGTCCACGGCGAACCGCTCGCGCAGCTCCTCGGCCCAGCGGCCGAAGAAAATAGTGTTCTTGCCGGTGCGCGTCAGCCGCCAGTTGTCGCGGCCCCAGATCTCGTACAGGCGCTCCTCCTCGCTGGGCGTCCAGTAGCGACGCGCCTTCTCCTTGGTCCTGCCCTCGAGCATCTCCTGACCCCCGCACATGGCCTGGTCCTGTTCGGCGCCACTGCCGCTGCCTCCGCCGGCTGTACTGCCTCCGCCTCCGCCTGCGTTCAGCTTCTCGTAGTCCATCGACTGCCCTTCTCCACTCCGCTCCGCTCCTTCTCCTGCTCCCCTCTCTCAGCGCTCCTGGGATCGCGGGACTCTATGGCCAGCGCTCGAATTACACAATGCAAGGCTGTGGGGTAGCCGGAAAACACGGGAAGCCAAGAGTTTTCTGCACAAAAAATCAACAACAGCTCTGATACACAGAAGAGTGTGACCGTGCGTAGCCAAAACGTCGAAAAAATGCCAAGGCGCCAGCGTTGCCACTAAGGGGAGATATTGACACTAAAATAGGTGGATCCCGCTGGCACATATTTCCACTACTTTTCCATTTCTCTTTAAACTGCTTAACTAGTGAAGAATATGGCCGCGCGACGAGCCAAATATTTCCTCTTTAAAAATTTCTCAAATTCGTTTGGGTGGTCCAAATTTGTATGAAAAATTTCAAGG
Organism: Drosophila gunungcola; assembly: GCF_025200985.1. Lineage (NCBI taxonomy): Eukaryota > Metazoa > Arthropoda > Insecta > Diptera > Drosophilidae > Drosophila > Drosophila gunungcola. The sequence goes on from NW_026453162.1 coordinate 3,755,385, forward strand.
ACTTTCCTTACCCGCTTACACAAAATAATGTCGTTTCAAATCTTTTTGAGACTGAAAAGGGGAAGAGAACCAAAATAAACCAAAATATTTATTAATATTTTCATCTGAGTACCAGGCTAGGAAAACCCTGACGAAAACGGTTCACATCCACCACAGATCACATCCACCATCAATCTTCCGATAACAGCTGATCATCAAAACATAAACAAAGATGTTTGACTTGTTGACTTTGTTAATGTTTTGACGAGTCACGGCTGTTCAGATCAGCTGTAATCGGAAGGTGCATGGTGGATGTGGTCTGTGGAAACTGGTGCTTAACATTTATCAAAAATCGCAAGCTAAATAGCTTTATCCTTGCTTAAGTGGCTTATGTGAATATTCTATTAGGCTTAATAAAAAGTTAATGCGCCAATAAAATCAGGCGATTTAATTGCAAATAATAGCCAAACACGCATGTATTAAATTATGAGACTCGTCATTGTTATAAATTATTTTCTTTTAGTTTTGCTGTTTGTTTCCCATATTTTCACACAGCCAAACGCATATATTCGAGTTTTCTGTGTGCAAACGGTCATTCTAGGAAGCTCGCGTATGTGTAAATAGTCTATTATAACTGGCGGCATTTCCAAAGCGGTGAGTATTTGGTATTTTCAGTCCTGGCACTTGGGTATTTCTGGCAGCACTGTTGGCTTTTTCGCGCTTCCCGCGTCTGGTAGTCGGTCACGTACGAAAATGTTTGGATAGCCGGACAAATTTGGCAAATCGGAAAATGAGCGGCCAGAAGCACCTGCGATTGCGCTACTACACCTCCTTGGAGGAGGCCCTGCTGGTGCGGCTGTGGCGCGAGCACCTGCACAACATTCCCTCCTACACAGAGAACCTGCCCATATTTCGGGAGATTGCGCACGGCCTGCAGCAGCACGGCGTTCGGCTGAACAAACAGGAGGTTCGCCGGCGCATCAACAGCTACCGCAATAAGTATTTGTACGTGCGTAGTCGGCGTCCCCCAGATTCAAATGCTAATGTGTCCCATTCCTTTCGGCCGCAGGAACGAACGCAAACGCGTGGAGAGCAATGCGGAACACCTGTCGGACTGGCGCCTGTACGCCCTTATTGACTCCCTGTTCCGTCCCGACAGACCTGCGGCGGACCTCTGCCACGCCCACCATGTACTGGAGCAGGCCGACGCGCGGGCCCGGGCGGATCTGCCTGCCCTGCCACCACTGCGCCACACGGCGTCCGCGCCGGCGAAGTTCGAGCGCGACCCGGACGGAAGCGCCTTCCTGGATGCCCAGCCCCTAGGGTTGCCAGTGGTCAAGGCGGAGCCAGCACAAGCTGCCTATCACCAGGTCAAGAGCGAGCCCAAGCCCACGGAGGCGGAGCTGGGCGACGCGTATGCCGACAGTGCCATTATCAGGCGGACACCACTGACGCCCGCCAACCACCTGCTGCCGGACGCAGAGGATGCGACGTACGCGGGGCACGCCAACGGGCAGCCGGAGGCCGAGCGCTCGGCGGCCAAGAGAAGACGGGGACGCCGCAGCATCCTGCCCCGCACCGGACAGATCACCATGGCCATTGTGGAGGGGCTGCGCCAGGAGAACAGGATGCTCGAGGAGCAGAACGACGCCTGCCTGCTCGCACTGGAGCAGAAGGAGAAACAGTTCCTGGCCATGGAGCAGAACTTCCTGACCTATCTGGAGCGGCAGGAAGCCTTGCTGGCGCACATGCAGCAACGAGGCATCAAGCAGGAACCGGATCGGGACTTCTAGCCCATCGGGGCTGAAAGTGTGGGTCAGATAAGCTTTAAGTTGGAAACAAGGGCCACAGGGAACGTCGCCACGCCCATTTCATTTCGTTCCTTCCTCAGACACGAAAGTCTAGATTACTCGATGTACAAAGCAGCATAGCAAACCGAAGATATTATTATTTTTCGCTTCTCATTAATACTAGCGTCCATATGAATTGGCTAAGCAAAGGATATAAATGTATGGAAAAGTAGATTTTTGTAAAAGACATTTCGGTAAGAAATTAGAAATTAAAAACTAAAAACGAATATTTTGTTAAGGAAGGCGCTGTTGTTTTAATTATTAATTAATATAGCTGCCTTATACTTCTAGGGTAAGCAACAGTTTTCGCGCTAACTTTTGGAAAAACGTAGCCCACTTAAAATGAACTATTGGCCATGAAATACAGAGTGTTACGGAGGCGACTCTATCCAGACCAAATGTTCAATTACGACGATCCAAACAGAACGAGAGTTGCAATTGATTTAAGAGGTGATTGATTTAAGAGGTCTAAGCTTAAAGAAAATTAAATATTCAAGGATAATGTCGGTGAAAGTAAAAACTTCGGGACATGAAGCTGTCTAGAACTTTTGCAAAATTTAAGAAATCGAAGCAGAGATATTAACAACCAGCAGGTGATTTCAGCAGGAAAATCTTGGGTCGATCGTTCAATTGCCAATTATTTTCCAGAGTTTTCGTTTGGGGAATACCCAAGCTGAAATGTCAGACCGTTGGATTTGTATGGAACTACAGCAATTTAGAGTTTCCGTCGTTTAAGAAAAACGAAAAGGGTTTGAGTGCTTATCGAAACTTTCAAAAAATGCCTTTGAATTCTTAAGCTTTTCAGATCTCCAATTCTTAAGTTCTTGATTCTAAGCTTTCTGTAAGCCTTTAGTGTTTAAGAAATCTGATGTTGAGGAAAGGGGAAGAGGTATACAGGTATACAATTCAGAGGCTCAGACGTTTCGGGAATACCCAAAATATATTTATATTTAAAATCATCATTTCAAGTAAAAAATAAATTTTCCTCATTAAACAAGTATGTACAGATCATTGTCGCATTATCGGCTTTAAAAAACTTTCCCGCTTTTCGCGAAATGGATGTATAATGTGGAATATTGCTCTTGCTAAACAGTAGCTTTGTGACGTATTTGTTGTTAACTAAGTGAGAAGACAAGAACACGAACAGTATTTTCAATTAGACGCAGACATTTTAAAGGACTTTCGAAATGCCTAAGCACTATTTTTTTCAATATTTTGGCACTCACCATTGTTAATAGATATTATTTTATTTATTGCACATTTTCTTTCATCAGGAATATAAAATGTTCAGTTACATGTCTATTTTATATATAATCACAGTTTGAGCACTTTAAAATTTCTACATGTTTATGTTTAAAAATAATTTAATTGGTTGCAAAGAAGGACATTCTAAAAGCTGTCGTATAAAATCTCCACTGTCTTATTGATTAGTATTATCAAAAATGATTGACTGTAAATCAGAAATATCTAAATTTGCACCCATCAATGAAGGGTTTATGCAGTTTAAAAATGATGCCTTCAAAATGTTATTATTAAGATCGCTTAAGACTGATTCCTTATTAACTTTAATGTTTATGAGGCACTGAAAAGCAGAGTTCCCATAGCAAGAATTATTTCGGTTTTCCATACCACGAAAAGTTGGTAAAATAACTTTATTATCAGCCTTGCACTTTGTAACCTTTTCATTTAATACGGATACGGATGGTTTAATGACAGCCGTTGTTTGACGTCGTAGGTATACGTTTTTATCAAAAACATTTGTATTGCTTTTCTTATTAGCAACCAGATGTTGAAGATCTTTTCTATATATACTTATTAAAAGTTTGTACTCTAATATAATTAGTCTTAATACTTTTCGGATTAAAGGGTAGTATGTAAGCCAGAAAGTTCTTTTAAGTGAGATAATGCGACATATGTTTCACCATTTGCGAATACACTATCACCAATATTCACAACTCCAGGTGTTATTGATAACTCTTGGCTTTTATGAATTGTTATGGCATACGCCAAATATTTTGGAAATTGGTTTCGTATTATAAAAACATTTTATTGAGCTGACATTTAGATACAATGCGTTCTACTTCGAATTTATTTTCTTCAAATTTGACAGACAACTTTTTACTATTTCATTTATCTTCTTTATTATGACTATAGCTCCATTGACTAAACCAGATGCAACGTCAAGATTTCGAAGTAACACTATTTTGGCAGCTTTTTATACCCTTGCAGAGGGTATTATAATTTCAGTCAGAAGTTTGCAACTCAGTGAAGGAGACATCTCCGACCCTATAACGTTAATATATTCCTGATCAGCATCACTAGGAGAGTCGATCTAGCCATGTCCGTCTGTCCGTCCGTTTCTACGCAACTTGTCTTTCAGTTTTAAAGCTATCTGAATGAAACTTTATCTTTCTATTGCAGGTAGTATATAAGTCGGAACGAGCCGGATCGGACGACTATAGCATATAGCTCCCATAAGAACAATCGGAAAAATAAATGAAAAAAAAATTATAATTTTTCTGTTTTTTAATTTTTTTTTTTAGTTCTTCGAAATGGTTAAATATTTCAGAATTACGGTTTAAATTTCATCAAAATCGGACGACTATATCATATAGCTCCCATAGAAATAATAAAAATATATAAAATAACTATCTAATAATTGAGCTGCAAATCATTATTGCTTCAATGTTTTTAGACATATACGCAAGTAAATCATAATTTTAATGTTTTCAAAAGTATTTAATTCTTGCAATAGCTGCAAGGGTATATGAACTTCGGCTTGCCGAAGTTTTCTTTCTTTTTTGTTTAACTTCTATTGTATCTGCCAAATTAGCAGTTTACATTACATTTACATTTTTATTTTAGTTTTTTTTAGAGTCTTTGCGACTTTAACTTTTTGAATTTATTTTTCGCTTCAATAAAATCGTCAGTTGTAAGCAACATTTTTTCTGAAAAAATTTGTTGCAACATTCCGGCTTTTAACTTTAGGCATTATTCTGTTGTTGGATATAAGCATAAGCGGCTTTCCAATATATCTGATATATTTGGCAAGACATGTATCAATGGAATCGTTATTTAATTTAATTTCTCGTTGAGATCAAAACTGATAGTCTTTCTCATCTAAAACTCCTAATCTAACATGAGCTAAGGTCTGCGCAAAGTCTTGATCTGATTGTTTCCTGACATATCGAGTAAGATCATCTTAAGAAAAAAGCTTTGTCCATAGAACTGTAGAGTGTGAGCTAGAAAAATGTTTTCGAAATCTTTTCTTAGATATATTAACAAATGGAGAAGGTTTGTTGACTGGCTCTAAGTGCACTAAGTCCCCGCGCAATAAAATATTTATTTATTATTTTATTTATTTCACATAATCTTAGATTAATATATTGTAAATTAACATTCGAAACCATTGAGCATTAAGCAGGCATATTTAATGTTATCCCGCATGAACTTTAATTTTGTATTATTCAACTGTGTAAATTTAACAATCTATTTACATTGCGAGCAGCGATTCCTGTAGATCCAGCCACAACGACTTGTTCTCCTTGGGTTTTTGTTATATATTTTCTGATCACATTAATCAAAATAGATTTTCCTGTGCCCCAGCTCCAGGAACAAATTTTCGTAACAGATGTTTGGGAGCTAGTCGTGGATTTTTAAAAGTTTTAATTTTAAGCTCTGTTTTTCATGTATTACAATTATAAGTGGGTTGAACTTTTGAACGCTGAATAGCTCCTAAGGGAACAATTTTTTCGCACTTTTAGCCCTATTTCCCCGGAACTAATTGACTTTCTAAAGATTTTACTATGCACAAACTCTTATGAATCCGCTACCTTTCGATTGCTACATATATCATTTATTAATTTCGAATATTGCGGCTATATATAGTAGTCTACTTGCGCACGCTTTTCGGTGCTCGTCGTCACTACGTGAACGGCCGTCCACAGTGATAGTAGTCTCCATCGTCACTACATGTTCAGCCGTTCATAGTGATAAAATCAACCGGATTAGTTTGTCCAACAACCGCATTTAATTTCTTCAGCAACCAGTTAACTGGCACGAGCAGTGTGACCGTCGCTGGAACTTTAAAATATCCCCGATTACCGCGAGCGGTGTCGACCTCGCCTCTCTTTATATCGCCCTTATCCCAAAATAGCGCTCTCTTAAGAGTAAAACATGGGGTTTTCATGCTTTTTCGATTTCGAGTAGAGATGGAAAAACATCGGTGTTGCCCCGCCAAACATCGATGAAACCGATGCTTTGAAAACATCGATGACATCGGTGTTGGCATCGAAGTTTCTCCACCTCTAATTTTGAGACTTCGAAGTTCGAACTGAACGGTTGTGTTTTTCCCGTGTGTGCGGGTGGCGGACGCGCGTGCCAATCGGAAAAAGCCTGAGAATTAAATGAGTTGTTCGCAAAAGCCAAGGCAGCAAAAAGGAGCGAACCAAGGTGTGTTGTGTGCGTATGCGGGGAAAGTCAGCTCACGAAAAAGTTCTAAGATCGCCGGACGGACAAAATTATTTGTCGTCGACTCGGGGCCAAGGAAAAACAAGTGTAGCATACAAATTTAAGTGTTAGCTGTGCAGTGTGTGTGTGTGCAATTGTGTGCGAGCGTCAACTATATAAACAACAAAAAATTGTATTTGCTGCAGAGAAAGAGAGAGCAGAGAGAGAGAGAGAGACAGAGGGAAGCTGTTGTTGCCGCTGCATGTGGCATGCCCAAAAATCAGCTGGCCCCGTTTTGCCTCTCCCTCGCACACTGGCACACGAAGCGTGTAGTCCAGTGTAAAAGGCGGCGCAGCTTTTCCTTTTTAGCGTACATTCTGGACTGGACACTCTCGGCTTATCTCTCTTTCTCCATTTCCAGCACTATGCTACAAATGTGAAAAGCAAACCCGTTTCGTTTTACTTCACCCACTGATTTGGTTTTTTCTGCTGTCGCGTCACGCCTCGTCTTGTTTTTGTTGCAGTTGTTGCTTTTACTTAATGCCCCTTTCATTCATAGAAAACGGTCAGCAAACGAATAACAAAACAAAAGCAACAGCAGCGCGATTTCTTTATTTTCGCCCAAGAGAGCAGCCAGAAAAGCCAACCCAAAAATCAACAAAACACAATACACAAAGCCAAATTAAAGAAATTTAATTTCAAATTCGTGCGGCCACCAACAACCACAGCCATATCGAAAGAAAGAAAATTATCAAAATCATCATCAGCAGCACAAAAATCGAAAATTGACTCGCTGTTGTGTGTGATGTAAGTTCGACAATAACTCCCTACAATTGAATAAGTTCATTTTATATCTGGTCTTTTGTGTCTAACTGGCGCTATTGTTGCTGTTAATTTGGCTTCCTTTCGTTTTCCGCTTGTTTGTGGAATTCGTTTCTCGATTCTCTTTATCGGCGCAAAAGTTGTACATATATGTACATAGTGTGCTCCACTTGGATTCTATATTTAACTTTTAAAATATCAGACTATTTCCGCTGTTTTCAAATTCAACTAATCCAAAATATGTTTTAATTTTTCATAGAGTTACTTCGCTAGACATAAATAGACCAGACATAACATACTAAAACTATCTTAGATATTTGTTGTAAACGTGAACGATTGTTATGATTTTCTGGCTTTTTCTATGGCAGAAATCATGTGATGCCAACCCATAACGTCTACAAGAAATTTGATGAGGTTCTTAGCAATAGTAATCAAAGTGGTAAAATCGCGAAATCGTAACTCGTTCTTTATCTATTTAAGCATACGTACATGCATAACTTGTTCTTCCATCGTTTAAATTCTTATTTGATTTGATTAATTCATGTTTCAATCGTCTGTTGATCTTCGCATTATCAAAACATTTGTTAACCCATTAAAAACGTGTTCGCCATTTGTTGTCTCTCAAAGAAATCATTAAAAATCCCATTAATTTTATCGTCGTTTGTGTCTAAATATATGTCCCCTTGGTAAATACTTGAAAATATATGTTTTAATTCGTGTGTAGGTCTTTTAAAAATAGATTTATGTAGGTGTCAAAAGAAGCTAAATAAATATGGAGCTTACATGTTTGTTCATTGTACAAAACCAAAATAAAACCGAAACCTTAAATAGTACTTGTGTTAGACCTGTCTTTTATGAAAATGTATTTGTTTTTCTGTAAAATTTACTAATCCATAATTTTGTTGTTTATTTTTTCCCGTTATTTTTTGAGTTGAAACCCAGTTTTTTAAATTGTCTACGTTATAACCAGCTTAGGTTTGCCTTTTCTGTTTAAATATCAAATATTTGCTAATTATATCTATCCATACTTCAGTACTTCCATGTTTTTCTCCTTATTACTATATGTTTATATTTGATAAGCACTCCCTTGTTTACTCCATTTGTATTAGTCCACGAGTTAAGTAGAAAACACACATAAAGGGTTGTTCTTTAGTTCTTTAATTGAACAAATGTTTTTCTGAGCAATGGATCAGTACTGAATCGTTCGTCAGAGTTAATTGTTGAAACATAAACGAACGAACGCATTTCATTAGTTGAATTGCGTAGAACCTTGGAGTCGAGGGCTTGATAAGCATGGCAAGATTAATAATTTATAGATAAACAATAATTAACATTTGGTTAAAGCGGAAGTGCACAATTGCTGTTCACTTTATAGCTGTTAAGCATGTCTAAGATTTTTGAAAATTTTGTTTCACCCCAGCGAGTAAAATCCGAGGCCGATTTAGTTTAATTCAAAATTAGCTAGTTGAAAGACATTCTTAATCTTCAGTATGCTTCGTAGTTTCTAAACTAGAGTTAATGATTGATTTTTTTTGAGATAAATAAAAGGTTGATCTTGACAATTATTGTGATTATAATAAGCGCTTCATAAACGACGCTTACAAATTAGTTAAACAAAAATAGAGACGTAAATAGAGACGTAATTTAAATTTTAACTTATTTTTAAGGTATTTTTCCGAGCCGACCTTCAAAACAGGTTTGACCTACAAAATCCATACATGTAGCTTTTTGCCTTTTCAAGACTAAATGACCCACAAGTGACGCAACAACAACGTTTAATACATAACTTTGTTTGTCATGGCGACAGCTTAAACATCTTTAACAATTAGTGATTGTGGTTTTATAAAAAGCTTACAACCAAATTGCTTCCAGGTGCTAGCACTAATTTGTGATAAAGTCAGCCCTTGAAACGCGAAAACATTTTGAGCATTTGTATACTCTTGCAGAGGGTATTATAATTTTAGTCAAAAGCTTGCAATGCTGTAATGCTCTCGGAAAGCACTATAACCGGTGCTAAGATTGAGTTTGAGCCATTGTGGGTTTTCGAAATAATCACATAAATCTACGACTTTCGAACGCTACTCAGACAGAAGTGACTTTTTCGACAACCAGTTCACGCACTGATTTCAGTGAAACGGGAGTGCAGGTTTCTATGCAATCAATTTTAAAATGTTATGAATTCATCGTTCTTAATAATTTATTTTGTTTGAGCTTAAAACATCAAGAATTTATTTTAAATTGATTTTTAGTGACTGTTGCACGCTACATGTTGCACGCGACGTTTATTTCCACCATACTTTATATGTTGTTTTTGGCATAAAAATTCCATTCAATATCCACACATCCAATTTGATTTAATATATCAGTCAAGTTCGTCAAGTTTGGTTTAATTGTTTTTTAAATTTCCTCTCCACTTTTTGCAGAAAATTTTGTTTTATTTTTCGTTTCCTTCATTTATCTACGTTAAATAAAACACAAACATAAAAAAACAAACCACTTAAAAATTTTCGGACTTACTTTCTGATATACTCGACGAACTTTTAAATAGTTTTTAGGTTTAACCGCTGACTATATCAAATCAGTTTTTTTTAAATCGATTTGGGGCGAAACTCTGTGTTTAGAGGCAAAGCTAGATTGTCATTTGACTAACTCCTTCGATTCACTGATTAAAAATGTTCTTTGTCATTGTTGAACGCTACAGCAAAAGAAACTGATAAGCTGATAAGAAATTCTCCGTTATTAGCAATCGCATTGTTTCTTTTAAATTTGATCACAAACAAAGGGTTAAAACCGCGAAAATTAATGAATCACAACTCCCTATGAGAAAATAAATCAAAACAAAAAGTTATATAGAATGCTCAAAACAAAACTTTCGTACTTGTTCGACTTTGCTTCCAAATATTTTAAAAAGTGTTATTAGTGAATCTTTTATATTAATTAAATATAATCAATTCCCTATTAAAACATGTGAGAAGAACAGACATATATTGACTTTGATTTTTTTTGGCTGCGGTTGACCTTTCCAGAAAATTGCCCATATATAATCGTGACTCTGACAAGGAGAGTTAATCTATGCATATAACTTTAAAAATTTAAACCTAACGTTTTTTTACATGTATTCATTCAAATTTTATTTTTTATCTCCAGTTCTGCTTAGCCGATTTAGCTTATTGCACTAGAAATAGATCTTCAACTTCATATAGAATGTGATGTGCATAAAGTTAGCAGTACAACTTTCAAAATCTAAATTTTTTTTACCATAATTTGCCGTTATTTGTCCGTAAATTATTTGTGAATGGAAAAACTTTTATATCAATTTAGCAGTACACAAAACTAAACTTTAACTTTTTGAAAATTTTTTTTGCAGGAATTTGCCGTTAATTATTCGTTAATCAATAAAATTTTCCGTTCGTGTTTTAATATATTTTAAAGCAATAAGAAACAAAATTTAACACATACTTACATACATATACATAAGCTGACAGAGCTCTGCAAACGTCGACGCCCAAGGCGCAGAGTTCTAGACCATCGTGCAACTATAGTTGCACCATGTTATAGACCAGTAATCGGCACACATACTGTAACATGCTCGCACTTCTATGTGTGAGTAATTTGCAATGCGAAGCTCGTCAGTCAATGTTTGTAAAACATTAAAATTTCACAACGTTTAACAATAATGTTTATATAAATATTACAACAGATATGAAGTGTGGTGTTTTACTTATTCAATGTCTACCAAGTATAAATCAAGAGAAAGAAAAGTAACAATGTGTCAACATGGGTTAACCGGCTTTCGACCCTTCCCCTGGATACCGTGTTGGTATTGGGTTCCCTTTTTGTGGTTAACCGCAGAAAAACATTTTTGTGCGTTTTGTTTTCGTTTGCTTATTTATACTTTCCTAGACCAAAAGACCCTAGTAAGTAATTTGTAAAAGCATAACTTTGGGTTATCACCGACGTTGGATAGGTGTGGATGCGAAAAAAGAAGAAAAGCCTTTCTTGTTATTCATACAATAAAGTATAAGTACATAAAAAATCTTAAGTTTTTATACCCTTGCAGAGGATATTATAATTTCAGTGTGACATTTCCGACCCTATAAAGTATATATATTCTTGATCAGCATCACTAGGAGAGTCGATCTAGCCAAACAAACAAGTCCCTCAGTTTTTAAGCTATCTGCATGAATAGTTCGCAAAGGAGCAAAAAGGACAAAAAATATAGCATTGATGTTATTAATTTTTTTTCTAGTTTTTTGAGATAGTAATGTTAGTTAACTCCCATCGGAACAATCGGAAAATATTTTTTTTTTTAATTACAACGTATTTTTTTCTTTTGAATGTTAAATTCACATAATTAATGTAGAATTTTATTCAAATTGGAATACTATGTCATATAGCTGTCATAGGAACGATTGAATAATTGAGCTAAAAATCATCATAACTTCAATGTTTTTAAACATATATTTTAAAGAATATTTAATTTTTGCAACAGCTGCGATAGCTTCGGATTGCCGAAGTTTGCGTCCTTTATCGTTTTTTTTTTTTATTTTTAATATAGATCGCTGGATCTTGCCCTAAATGAAGCTTTTATAGTGTTGAGAACCTATATCTAGATATTTGTTCAAAATCCGTTGACAATATCCAATAGCTGCCATATATCAGTGTAAAAGATGGATTCTTGAAACTATTCAAATCGTATTTCGACGATTGAACGACTTTGTCCTGTATCTGCCGCAGAAATATCGAGTAAGTTTTATAAATTTAGTTGCTTTCGAAGAATTTAGGTAATATATTCGTTTTTTTTTTTGCATAATATGGCTTTGCTTTATATCCTTTATGAGCCGTTCCTTGACTGCAAAGGTGCTGAAACTTCGGCTTGCCGTAATTAGCATCCGCTCACGTTTTTACTTTGAAACGTGTGATTAAAGGTCGATCTTTTCGATAAAAAGGGTAGGAATTGGGCAAGGAGATATAAATGTAGAGCAGCGAGAACACAACCCTGGACCCATTTTTCGCCGATAAACTTAAAAGCTTTCCTGACTTAAAGATTTCCTGTCATGCACAAATTTGTGAACACCTTACTGTACTAAAAAGGGTTTCGTAATTTATTAAATTTTTTAATATATTCGAATTGCTTTTACCTTTACTATTATATTTGCCTGTCGCCTTCGCAGCGTGTGTTTTTTAGACCAAATATGAAAAGGGTTTTTTTTATGTAGTCTGCTTTGTCATGACAACCGTAGGACAACCAAATGTTTTCTCTTCTTCCTCTAACATTTGGGCACTGAAAACAGTCAGTCAGTCACCGAGTCAGGGGCTCGGCCATGGGTGTTCTGCCTAAAGGCAGGTGTGTGGGATTGGGACTGGGCGGGACAGGTGCGTCCTCTGTCAGATGTTCTAACACCTTTCTCCATGGCAAGAGGGCAAGTCACTGTCCGCATGACATGCGTTGAGTTGCGCCAGCGGAGGTTTATGCTTAATGCTTGATTGAATTGAAACGAAAGGAAACGGGTTGTTTAACGGGCACTTTATGGCCAAAAACATAGAACAACGGTCTGCGATTGTTAGCGGGAAAAGCTTTAGAACGCAAGTCCCTGGGTCAGCCAATAAAATAGTGTTCGGTGCCCTTAACATTCATTTTAACGGGGTTAAACCATTTTTAGTACATGCTTAAACAATTTGTTTTGGTTTAGAAATTTTCCACCGGAAAAATGAGCTATACTAATTGGTCTGTCCTTAAGAAAATCTGTATTTGTATCTTCTTAACTAAAGAATTAAAAAAAAAAACAAAATAGAAAACTTACATTTAAAAACTTTTTTTTTATATAAATTGTATTGTTTCCATAGGAGCTATATGATATAGTCGTCCGATTTTGATGCAATTTAAACCGTAATTCTAAAATATTTAATGTCGAAGAACTAAAAAAAATATAAAAAACAGCAAAGTTATCTTTTTTTTTTTCATTTATATTTCCGATTGTTCCTATGGGAGCTATATGATATAGTCGACCGATACAGCTTGTTCCGACTTATGTACTACCTGGAATAGAAAGACAACTTTTGAGAAAGTTTCATGCAGATAGAGACTAGTTTGCGTAGAAACGGACAGACGGACGGACAGACGGACATATGGCTAGATCGACTCTACTAGTGATGCTGATCAAGAATATATATACTTTATAGGGTCGGAAACATCTCCTTCACTGCGTTGCAAACTTCTGACTGAAATTATAATACCCTCTGCAAGGTTATACAAATTTATATTACGATATGCTCCATATTAAGCCCATAAAATGTTTATGTATTCGGCATACACAGAGAAAATTATTCAATTAAAACGAGCTCAATCTGAAAACTTTCGTACTCAAAAAAAGGCAAGACCAAAAAGTTTAAGTTTCAAAAAATGTATTCAAAATCCGTGGTCCACGAAGCCGACAGAATGAACAAAATTTGGCGCTCTTGTTTTTAAGTTTTTTTTATTTTAAAATTCTTTGTTTTGCACACCACAACTAAACATTAACTTTTTTAAATTTTTTTTTGCAAGAATTTGCCGTTAATTATCCATTATAATTATAACTTCGCTGTTTTCTTTTATTTTAATAAACTTTAAGCCATTTCTAGTTTAATATTTCATAAATATGGTGTTCAATTTGTTAAGATCGAACGACTATATCAAATAGCTCACATTGGAAAAAAAATACAAATTATAACTTTCCTGTTTTTAAATTTGTTTATTTATTTATATTTTTTTTAAAATAACGAACAACGATATCATATTGGTACCATAAGAATGATCAAAAAGTTAATCGAAAAATCGTCATAGCTTCACTGTTCTTAAACATATACGCATACAAGTCAAATTATAGTCATTTTAAAGAGTATTTAATTTTTTCAATATCTGTAAGTTTATACAAACTTTGCTTCCTTTGTTGTTTAATTATTTTTTCTTCAGAAATTAGTTTTAGTGAAGTAAAAGTACTAAAAGTACGTAAACCCTTATTCGGAGTTAGAATATTTGTATCGTTATAGAGGGCCCGTCAGCCATACTTTCTTGTTTTCAAGAAAATTTTCTTTTTGATTTTCAGTTGCGTCTGAAAATTTTAACTTCAACTTGTGTTGTCTACAATTGCGGTTTCTATTGACTTTAAACGTGGACTAATATTAATCTAAATGTTTTTTTTTATCATTTCAGAAATATACCCTACAAGGACATCAAGCTTCATATCCAACATCAATTATAAATTATCAAAGTAAGCTTAGACATCAGTCTGTTAAACAAATTTCTTCTATGCCAACAATGGGATATATGTACATTTAAAGTTTAGATGTTATTATTATGCAAACGCATAAAGTTCGAGCGATGAGAAAAAAATAGGTGCACTGAAAGAAACAGATAACTTGAAGGCATTTACACAAATCATTAATAAGCAGTACTAAAGTCTCCTAATTGAACTTTTAATACACTTGCAAATCGATAGAATGAAGGAATAAAGCTTTAAACTCATTTTAAAGAGTCAAGTTTGTGTAACTCATTAAAATGAATTTCAAAGTTGTCATAAACTTCGAAAATTCTTGTATAAGCATGAAATTTAAAATTTTGAAAGTTTGATTGTTTCTTATTTTAACTTCTTACCTTATAATCAGGTTTGTGTGTTCTACATTAATATTTCACCAATGTGGTCTTGCAATTAAGTCACTGAAATTGATGCTCTAGGGTAAAAAGAGGAAGAAATTTAATTAAAATTCGTTTGAGACAACCCCTATCACATGGTTTCTCCGAGCTTGTGTGTACTTTTTGGCAACCTTCCAAGTGGCAAATGCCAATGGTGTAAGTTTTATTATACATAGAAAAAATTCTGTTTTTGACATAAATTTGAAAACGTGGTACCCGCCACTGACTGCTGAAAAAGTGTTGGGTACCGCCAGTCATGGCTATTTTAAAAGGACATATCTAAGGTCGATCTTTCTGATTTTTTTTTAAGTCTTTTTTTGTAAAATATAGTTCAAATATTCTCAAAGTTATAAAGTTCAATTATAATCAGTTTGGGAACTACAGATAAAGTTGAGCAACTGTTTTTCTGAGTGCAGGTTTTTTTGAGACCATTTTGAGATGAGACAAGGAGAGTGAACCATGGGCGATGTGCTATGGCAGCCACTCAAACTTGACAGACTTGGGCCACGAGCTTATATATTCGTATAGTGCTGTAGAGCTTGTGATTGAATTTGTGTGTGACTAAGGGCAAGGACGAGTGGCCTATGTGACCGCTACGGCAAAGAGTCCTTCGGCGGGAATAAAAAATGCGGGAAGTCCTCAAAAGGAACCAATTTTATAACTTATTGTTCTTAGCTAAGCTGGCAGAGAATCAGTCCTGTTAGCCCAGCAGAATCTCTGATGGGATTTTCGCACTGCGACCCAGATGCCACAGATGTGCCTTAATTAATTTAAAGCTGGGGGGAGATCATATGGTCAACTTAGGCAGCTTTATATGTCGCAAAAGTTCTAACGAACTTCCTTAAGACTTATGATAGAAAATTAATACCTTCTACCTACACTGTGCTACGGAATAGTGTTTTCGGACATTGTGACAGTGCCTCGCAACACATGGTAAATTTTGCATTTAACAATAAAGTCGGTCGGCTTGAAAAAAACTAAAATGTATTGTTACATAAAATTAACAATAAAGGATATACCCTTGCAGCTATTGAAAAAATTAAATATATCTTAAAACAACTGATTTTCGATATTTTTGAGCGAATGTTAAAAAAACAATGAAGCTATGAAGGCTGTTTTTTATTTTTCCATTTAGTCCTAAAGCTGCTATTTCACGTGCAGCACGCCCACCCTTAAATATTAAATATCAAAATCGGAGGACTTTATCATATAGAACCCATTAAAACAATAAAAATATTAAAAAAAAATATTTTTTAAATTAAACTTTTCTATTTTGTAATTTTTTTAGTTATAGTTTGACAGTTTAGAATAACGCTTTAAATTCTTTTAAAATCGGAAAACTATATCGTATAGCTGTCATAGGAACTATCGAATAACTGAGCTGCAAATCATCATAGCTTCAATGTAAGCATACACGCAAGTCAATCTTAATTTTAATGTTTTCAAAAATATTTAATTTTTGCAATAGCTGCAAGTGTATATGAACTTCGGCTTGCCGAAGTTTGCTTTTTTTCTTGTTTTTATTTTAAATTTTGATTTTAACTAAAAATGTTTAAAAAATAAAGAATATTTATTTTCCCTTTTTATACCCTTGCAGAGGGTATTATAATTTCAGTCAGAAGTTTGCAACGCAGTGAAGGAGACGTTTCCGACCCTATAAAGTATATATATTCTTGATCAGCATCACTAGTAGAGTCTATCTAGCCATGTCCGTCTGTCCGTCCGTCTGTCCGTCTGTCCGTCCGTTTATATGCAAACTAGTCTCAGTTTTAAAGCTATCTTCATGAAACTTTCCCAAAAGTTGTCTTTCTATTGCAGGTAGTATATAATTTGGAACGAGCGGGATCGGACGACTATAGCATATAGCTCCCATAGGAACAATCGGAAAAATAAATGAATAAAAATTATAACTTTGCTGTTTTTTAATTTTTTGTTTAGTTCTTCGACATATAGTAATGGTAAAATATTTCCGATTTAGGGTTTAAATTTCATCAAAATCGGACGGCTATAGCATATAGCTCCCATAGGAACAATCGGAAAAATAAATGAAAAAAATTATAACTTTGCTGTTTTTTAATTTTTTGTTTAGTTCTTCGAGATATAGTAATGGTTTAAAATTTCAGAATTACGGTTTAAATTTCATCAAAATCGGACGACTATAGCATATAGCTCCCATAGGAACAATCGGAAAAATAAATAAAAAAAATTAAAACTTTTCTGTTTTTTTAATTTTTTGTTTAGTTCTTCGACATATAGCAATGTTTAATTATTTCAGAATTATGGTATTAATTTTATAAAAATCGGACGTCTATAGCATATAGCTCCCATAGAAATAATTAAAATATATAAAATAACTACCTAATAATTGAGCTGCAAATCATCATAGTTTCAATGTTTTTCAGCACATACTCAAGTAAATCATAATTTAAATGTTTTCAAAAGTATTTAATTAAAGCAATAGCTGCAATGGTATATGAACTTCGGCTTGCCGAAGTTTGCTTTCCTTCTTGTTTTATTTTAAAGAAACCAGTTTAATTTATTGGTAACGTCTCAAATTTCACAAAATTAGGCGGAATGTGTCATATATCAAGAGAAGTATATGTAAATTGTATTATCACAGTCAGATACTTGAGTTTTTCAATGATTGAAAAAAGACATTTCTGCGTTTGGTCAACTGTAAGTGATTGGTCATCTGTATCGTCTTGTGGCTGATTGGCGCCTCAGGCACGAATGCGTGTGTGATATTTTGCAATTCATTGAATTTGCATGTGTGTTGAAAATATAATTGAAACTCGGAGTAATTTCCCAGTCGGCTCACTGACTTGGCGCGGAATAATTAAGTTTCAACTCACGGGTCTTCTTTTTATACTCTTAACTCTAGGAGTAAAAGTATATATAAATTAGTGATTAGCATTGAAAGCCAAGTCGACAAACTGTCCGTCTGTATGAACTTCGAGGTCTCGGAATCTATAAGAACTCCAGATTCCAGTCATGCCAATGCATCGATTGTTTGTTAAAATATTTTAACGCCCACTTTAACGCAAACAGATCGCAAAAACTCTGTGAGACTTGGTAGAGGAAAGTTACTTCGCGGTGTATGTTTAATCGGTCTATAACATCGACACACCATACTTTTTTTTAAAAATCAAACATTTATATCAAAATTTATTAAAATATTAAGATTATTTTTTTAGAAGTTGTTTTTTACTGTTTTGCAATGTTAATTTTCTGTGGATGGCGCCGTTTAAAGCCCGATAATTTTCTGGGTGTGTATACTTCTTTTGAATTTGACTAATTGAGAAAAGTCTGGGCACGCAACCAAATCGATTATTTCTGTTTCACTTGCGCTGAAATGCGTTTTGTAATAGCCTAGTACTCAGATCGACGAAATCCGTTCGTCAGCTATGAATGAGAGCGAGAGGCGAAAACCTGGCGGACACTTTTCGTCGGGATCTTTTCTTACCCCGGTACTCAGATCGGCGAAAATTCGATTAATTTGAACGGATTTCTGTTTGTCAACTAGCCCATTTGATAGAGAGTAAGACCGTAGCAATCCTAGTTGCGATGAACTCTCAAAACTGAGGTCACGCTTAAAAGATAATAATAAAGTTTATCCACTACCGAAACCGTTTTTCGAGCTGAGTACTAGGCTTATAGTCAACAGAATGTTAGAGAGAAAGAGGTCAAGAACTTAAGCCTAAAAATTTAACTTTCCACAATTGAAAAACACTATAAAGCCATATTCATTTTAAAATTTGTTAGCTGAGTATCGGATATTTCTTCGACTATAACTTCCTTTTTGTTGCTTTTGAATTTTAAAAGGATGTCTGTGCCTGTTTATCTTTTTAACAATATCAACCTGGCCATTGGAATTTGTGCAACCTTTACGTCGCTTTTTAAAATAGTTAATAGTAGTTAAATTTCAAGGTTCTGGCTATTATTTCTTTAAGTTTCCATTGATTTTAATTAGGTTAACCCAAATTTTTAGTTTTTGAATTTTACGAAATCAGCTCTCTAAAATGACCTTTTAATTTTTGCCGTTTTATTATTTGTTAATTTGTAACTTAGTTTAGGTTAGATTTTCATCGTGTCGTTTCGTTCACAAGTGTTTTATCAAAATCCCTATCATCTATCAAGAAAAACATATATTTTTTTAGTTGTTCTAAAAAATAATTAATTAAAACTACAGCACTACGCCTTTGTAGAACTGTGCAAATTACAATTGGTATTTTATCTTGCTACATGCCAGACGTCAGTTTCCAACGAAATCTCAAAACAAACGTTTGATTTGTTTTCTTTTTAAGATAGCTTATCTGACAAATTGGTAGCCATATTCAATTTTCTTTTAACAGAAACGATATGTACGACATGGTTTGTTTTACAAGCTCTTGAGATTGCTTTGACATATAGGATAGCAATTGAAGGTCTTGCTCGGTGGTCTTTAAGTATAAAAGGTAGTATATACGTCGGAACAAGCCGGATTGGGTAATTATATAGTATATGGCTCCTATATAGAGGGACAAGCGGAAAAAACAAATAAAAACAAAATATAACTTTTCTGTTTTAATTTTTTTTTGTTCTTCGAGAAAAAGTATTTATTTAACATTTCAAAATAAAGATTTAAATTTCATTAAAATCGACCGACTAAAGCATATACCTGCCCTACCCTTAATACCGGAATTTTTGGGATCTTTGAACAACGACTTCAAAACAATTTCATATAGCTGCCATTCGAAATTCAGATGTTTTAAAGAATATTTAATTTTTGCAATGTATGAAAGGCTTTATAAACTTCGGCTTGATGGGTATTCTGGGTTGGGTATTTCTTAGGAAAAAATAGATTTAATCGGATTTAAGGGAGTTTGTGTTCGAATTTTGTCAATATATTTTAAAATCTTTTCGAACTTTTGTTTTTTATTAAATATTTTTTGGCCAACCTTTTTTAGCTCAAGTTTGACCATTTCCTTAAGCTTACATTAGGAGCGTGTTGAAGCAGACAACTCATTCTCTCATTTAATTAACTCACTTTAGCACTGCTAAAATGCAATACATTTTGAATGCCACTTTAAGTGCACTTCCGTTAAGCGTTCTACTTAGTAGACACTTCCGCTTTAGCGAACTGGAAGCTTTTGGATTATTTCGTTTTGAGTTTTCCTGTGAGACTAGGTATTTTTTTTATTTTCCATTAAACAGTGAATTAATTAATTCGTTTTCGACAAGACCCTCAGTTTCAAAACTCAATACCATCACCCAATCCCATTTAATTCATTTTTCCCTATCCTGTGATCCTGTGTTACAGTAGTGGTTGCTCCGGTCTGGTTGGCGATATATGTGTGTGCATACAAACGTGCCTGCAGTCGCAATTCCATTAGCCAAGTTAACGCTTCCCGGGGGAGCCCCACCATTTATTTGCGCTTTTAATTAAAATTACGAGCGTCAAACAAATTTGTCTGCGGTGTACATGCAATAATCATCATGGTAGAGTTAGCCGTGTTAGTCTTTGGGTCATTTGAAGGTAGTTAAATAAAACATTGGTTTAATCATTAATATTGATTATGTTTACTTTTACTTTTCGGCTAATGCTAGCATAAGAAAGTAGAACACAAATTGACTTCAATCTATGTTTACAAGTCTAAGTCGCTAGCTTATTGTTCGGATTCACCGTCGTCGCCAAAAATACAGTTTTAAACATTGAGATTTTAAATTTAGTATTCAAATGTAAGAACAATTTTTCAAAGAAAAAAAAGACGGAGACCGTGAATATTTCGGAGGCGCCTTGAAAACAGTTGGTTTGCGGTGAACATTATAACTAGTGACCGGATTATTAGAAAAAAAATGTATATGTATTTTAAAGCTGATGAATTTTTCGGGGTAATTTTTATTTGTTCTATTTTTTATTTTGATCACTTTAAGTGTTTTAGCTAAAAAATCGCGGTTAATTTGTTATTTAAAAAAAAAAAAAAAAATTTGTGATAACCTGCTGATTTATGTTAAGAAGTAATGTTCAAATTTTTAAAAGGATCGGCTTAGTAGATTTTGAGTTCTGGTGTTTACGAACCTTAAAAAGACGTTTTCGGGAAAATCGATGTAAAGTTTTTCATACATGAACAATCTGGTTGCACGGCCGGTCGTTTGAAACGCTGTAACTCCGTTAGTTTTACTCGTATTGACTTGAAATTTTGTACAGAATATTCTCAACATATTGTTGAGTCAAAAAAAAAGGAAAGAAAAAAAAAGTTTGAAACCCAACCCCCTTATATTCCTTGTGGCAGGCTGTCCTGGTAGGAATGCGCCCTTAGGGCACAGTTTATTCAGCAGACGAAGACAGAGATGCACGAGCGTGGAAAAAAGCTCCCCAATCTTTGCTTTCCTCTTCACGCTTTCTTTGTTTTCCTTTGCAGGGCGTTAATTTTTAATTAGGTCAAATGCACCTAAAATTGCATTTTAAAGCAAGTCTTAACAGTTCGTTTGCATTGCGTAGGGGCTCCTACTAGGAAATGTTGTGTTGCTGACCCTATAGTAATTCTGAACATTTACATTAAAATATAAATTGTCTTAATATTTTCGTTTCGTTGACATTTATTGAGCGGTTAAGTATCTAGATCAACTTTTCTTCTAAGGAGCTGACAGCAAGAAAATTTTGAAAATACCAATGCGATAATATATGCCCATAATAATATGTTCATATCCGTTTGTATGTTTTTGCAATTCCCTAATGAAGGTTAATTAACTATGAAATAGTTATTAAGATATGTGCTTATACGGGTATGAGATTACATTGTTCGCCTCATTCATAGACGGATTCATTGAAGCTTAAAGACAGAGATAACTATATGGATACTGCTTGAGAATTTTTTGGTAATAGATTCTCGGTCACACTGCCTTTTTAATGTTAAAGTCAATTTAATTTTTAATTTTTAAAGGTTTTCAATTGTTAACTTTAACAAGGCTTTTTCATTCCATTTTGTCGTCAACTCCAATAAGTGAGCAAAATTGTACTTTTTAAATACAATTAAATATCAAATAGATTTCGGTATAAAAATACCGTTCATTAACATACCATAGGGTATACATTAATGAGCCAATTGAAATCT
Organism: Drosophila gunungcola; assembly: GCF_025200985.1. Taxonomy (NCBI): domain Eukaryota; kingdom Metazoa; phylum Arthropoda; class Insecta; order Diptera; family Drosophilidae; genus Drosophila; species Drosophila gunungcola. Next base: position 3,777,251 of record NW_026453162.1, read on the forward strand.
AAAAAGTACAATTTTGCTCATTCATTGGAGTTGCCGACCAAACGGAATGCATTAAAAATAGGGTAGAGAAACAAGAAAAACAAAAACATAAATATTTTAACACTTAGGCATCGTGATAATGACTAGTTTTTCTTTTGTAAATATAAAAATACTGTTTTTGCGGGCAATAATAAAAAAAGGTCAATTGTTCGGTGCAGCCCCAAAGCACTGCTAAGTTTGTTTCTTTAGAATTTAAAGGTAAGAACTGCAACGGAACAGACAGACGGACATGGCTAGATCGACTCTCCTAGTGATGCTGATTAAGAATATGTATATACTTTATAGGGTTGGAGTTGTCTCCATCACTGCGTTGCAAATTTCTGACTGAAAGGGTATTAACACTAACTAGGAAATAGTATCCTTGCTATAAAAAAGTTTACTTAACATAAAAATGATAAGAGTACTGTGAAACTGTGGGATCGCTTTAAAAACTGTAGAAAATTACGTAAATGGTACCCAACTGCAATTGCCAATACAAAAACGCAACTGCGTGAAAAACCAAACAGTACACGGAGTATGTTACGTTACAGTAATAACGTTATAATGACTATCTGAAAGGTATTTAACTATCAAACAGTAAGCCAGACAAACAAATGTTTTGATCCGCAAGCTATGTTTTTTAGTATAATAATAATGATAATATTAATAATTTTGATAGTAAATTTACTCGAGCTTTTTGTTAAGAATTAATTAACATAAGAATTATAAACTCTTTTCTCCACGAACATTTATTAATTTTTGTTAAATTTCTTTCTTTTTTAGCAATTAGCAAAATAAATCAGGTAAGTTTATAATTTTAGTTTTAGCTTATACTAATATCGTAGTTAATACTTACTGTATATTATAATTATACATTTTTTTTAACTGTCTTAAATATAGCTAAAAGCAAACTTCTGCTTCTAGTTCAATGGGAAGAAAAATATAAATAAAATATTGACCTTCGTTATACTACATCTTCCATTACGCTGGAAAATAAAATTACTTAGTATTAAAGGGACGCATGCTGTTTGGATAAGGGGATAAAGGGCGTTAAAGCCAATGAAGCATGTGCCGAAAAAAATAATTAAATTAAAAAACTTTAGACGCCGCCAGAGAACTAAAAGTTTCTTTGTTGATTTTGTGGGCACAGGAAAGGGAAACCCAATATTTTCGCTTTTTTCCCTACATTATTCACTATACAAATTTAGTAAGCTGTCCTCGCTAATAACCGTTAACCATTAAATTCATCATTGCCAAATGAGAGTGAATTTGACTTATTTAACCTTTTTTTTTCATTATAACTACATGGCTGGTAATTGTCTCTGTGAAGCAAGCCTTTTCCCTTTCCCCGTTAGTGTCAGCTGCAAATGAGTTTCTGGACCTTAAGTAAAGTGGAGGACATCCACCGACTTACAAGTAAGTTTAAGTAGTATGAGGAATGTTGAGTAGTTGACTAATTATGTTCATTAGTGAGGTATATAGTTTTATTACTTTGTTATCTTTACAAACAAATTAGCAGCAAATAAAGCAGAAGCAACAACAAAAGAAAAAAGTTTTCGTCACAAAATTCGTTTTGAAAAATTACCCTATTTGTGTGCGTATAAAATTGAAATAGAGGCAATAAACCAAATTCCGGTAATTTTACCTGTATGTTTTGAACATTAATATTACCAATTTTTGCAATTAAGTTATTATTAATTAAAAAAAATTCCTGTAACTTGTATGGAAAAGCAAGCGAATGTGTAATTTAAATTAAAATAAAAAGTTGAAACACAGTTTGATTAGAAAGTATATTTATTCTTGATCAGCATTAAGACGTGTTGATATAGGCTCTACCATAAAAGTTTTAAACACAAGTTGAAACACAGTTTGATTAGAAAGTATATTTATTCTTGATCAGCATTAAGATGTGTTGATATAGGCTCTACCGTAAAAGTTTTTAACACACTTTTTATCATCTGGAATTTGGCTTCTAATGTACTTCCTTTGCTCCCCGGTCCGATTTTGACTTTAATCGCTTTCCTTTCCAGCTTACCTTTCAAGCTGTTTACGATGTTGATTTTGCTCTATTTATTTGCCAATGACAGTGACTTCGGAAAGTATGTCGACCTATCGCCTGCTTCACTGCCCACATGCGAAACTTGTTTTGTGTCAAAATGGCATTAGCTAGTGGCATTCTAATTCGCTTTGAATGAGGTGCGGGGCTCAATTGACTTTACGCTTAAATAGTTTAAATGCCCCATATTTCTGTTATTAATTATAGCTTTAGAACGAAGCTTAAATAGGAAAATGTTATTATAAATAGAACCGGTTTTGTTATTTTTTTTTTTGTAAACCTTTTTTTTATTTCTTATAAATGTTACACCTCTGAAATGTTTTGAACACAAATTGAAAAAAAACACTTTTTCTGAAATATTGACATCGATTTACTTTGGCTCCCATTTATTTAAGAGATTATAATAATAATAATAATATTTCAAATAATTGTTTGGGTCTTGCATTTAAAACAGGGGGATTTGATCTATAGTCCAATGTTGAGCTGAACTGTCAGTTGTAGAAAACTTTCACGTAGCTCATTTGGCAGATGCAAAAAGCTAATTTTTCCCTTTTTTGTCCGACTGTTTGTCACGTTTTACTATTGTTTGGTTTTGTTTTTCCATCTTTGCTTTCTTCGCGGGTCTTCTTGGGATCTTGGGGGTCTGCCTTTGTTCTTATGTTTATTTTCAATGCCTCTGAGTTGTAGGCCTGCTTGTCAATAAAGTTCTTGACACCTTTACTTCATTTGCGCAGATTTCTCTTGCGATGACTTTTGGTTTGCTGTTTACTCTTTTATTTTCCAAGCACAACTCATGTAAATTTATTTTTTTTTGCGTCGGAGTGAATGAAAGGTTACAATTAAGTTACTGGAATGTATATGTATGGAAAATATTTAAAATGTATTTTTAACAGAATTCGTTGTACCTACAACGGCTTAAGATACTTGTGTGCCACCCAAATACATAATTTGTACTGTTCCGAAAGTCAGTATAATTCAAGAATACACTTTGGTGTATTTGTTGTTTTAATTTCTCCCTACTAATTTTTTTTTTCATTTTTTTTTCGCTTCACCTTAATGATTTAGTGTTCAATATTGTTGTATAACTGAATAAATGGTCCATACTACATAAGACTAAGTTAAAATACCAATGAAATCATTTACATTCAAGGTGCAGTAACAAATAGAAGTTGTCTGGGTAAACAAAAGGCGTCAAAGAACTTTACAAAAAGAAACGCATACAGATATAAATATTTGTTCTCGAAAAGAATCTAATGCTGCAAACAAAAGCTGGCCATCTCCGTCAGCGGACCAGAATGTTGGACACCACCCTGACCCCTGATTCAAGTTTTTGTGTTCCGCACGCCTAATTGCTTCTGACTTTAATGGTATCTTGTTGTAGTTTCCTTGTCTTGGCTTGTTGAACTTTCAAGGTAACACGAAGTATAAACCTACGCCCCTTTCCGCAGTCGGTACTTAATTTCCAAGAAATAAAGACGGAAAGAGGGGCAAATAAAATGTTTAAGATTACGATTATCTTAGTATCTTGAAAAAGGTGAACACTTCCACAAAAATGAGGCTACAGAATTTAATTATCACGCCACCCAGATAACGTCCCAATGGAGTGACAGAAACGCAGACAACAGCAGTTAGGTTGGTCATAACTAACTATTCGTTTTGGCTTTCTGCTGCTGAAACTATACACATTATAAATGTATTGTCTGCCTTTGCTTAGTTTTTCCGCATGCCTGCACGCCAAGAAGCAAATCTGACCCATACAGATCACACCCTCCCAAGCCACCCAAATGTTTCAGCTTTTTGCTCTGAATATTTTCATGGTTATTTTTTTTAAATCTCAATTATTTGAAAATACAATGTTCCTATATTATTCAAACAAAGCAAACAAACTACTAAAATAGCCTGCAAGCACCTATAGAAAATAAAATTAGTTGTAGATGACATGTTATTAACTCATGCAAAGCGAGTAACAGAAGCTGAAACCACAACGGCAAAAGCAATGTCATTGTCGACATTCCTGTGAATGCCAGCAGCATGCACAAAAATTATATCAAGTAAATTAAAATGTCTAGAACACAGGTATTAAATATCTAAATTTAATACCTTTCGTCGAAATTTTATTCGCTACCTCACAGTTTCATAGTTTTTGTGAGATGCGGCTTATTTTAGAATTCATATTTCCAAAGAAAAACTTCCGCTTTTATGCAAAGACTGATATCACTCTTAAACAACTATTGAGTACAGTTTGTTTTGAGGTGAAAACGATTTCCAACTTAACCAACCGATTAATAGGAAAACATTTGTTAGTTGGCAAAAGGTAAGAGTTATTCTGACTTGCTACTGCATTCGTCCGCCCTCTGCTGTGTGAACAAAAGGAGGCGGCTCCTGGCCCTGCCGCTGGCGCAGTTGCTGCGGGGGATTATTCTGAATACTGGGATGGGCTTGGACTGCCTGCTCCTGCTCCTGCTCCTGCTCCTGCTCCTCGTCACCCGCCTGCTCCTGCTGCTCGGGTGTCCCATGCGACTGCTGGGACTCATCAGGGCCCTCAGCAGAGACCTGGGGGTCCGGATCCCCTTCGTTGCTGAGCAGGGCATAGTTCTGGGGCTTCTTGAGCAGGAATCGAGTGTTCGGGTGCTGCTTTGTCTCGAGCTCCAGGCGGTCGATCAGCCAGCCCTGGTTCTGGCTCTTCGTGGCCCAGAAGTAGACGGTGCCCTTGTCCTTGGGACCCTGCACGGCCACCTGCAGCTGGGCCTGGTCCGCGTCGCAGCGGTTCTTCTCGTTGGACTGACTGAACCCGGACTCCCTGATGGGCTCGCCCAGCAGGCCCACAGCTCCGCTGTGCTGGCGGAGTTGCTGGATGGCCAGCTGGTAGTACTCGGTGTGACGCACCCGATCCTCGAGACTCCAGCGCATGTAGGCCAGGCCCGAGATGGAGGCCAGTGCTCCGCAGATGCAGATGCTGCCCATCGTTCGCCTCGAGGGCAGTCCTATTCGCAGTTTCAGGGTAGGCATTGCGACCTCTCAATCGGCCAGAAATCACTTTTGGAATTTTGTTGGGTGTCAGGGGCCTACAAATATCTTGAATACTTAGGCTATCGACAACTCGATGACAACGATCTCAAACTCAGATGCTTGAGAGATTCGAACTTGGCGAGCCGTTCCCACAAGCAGCCTTGGATCGCACTAACCAACGAATCTTGAAATCACGCTGCCTGGGATCGCCGGGCGTTGCCTCCGGATAATTGCGGGATAACTTCCTCCTTGGCCTGGTCAACTTAAAGCTGCTGGCTGGCATGTAGAGAAGAACCAGCCGCAACCGGCGGCATGGTTCAATTTCATAGTCACCACCCAAAAGGCGGTGAGCAGAAAACGCTGGGTAAGAATCCAGTAAGAAGAACAGAAAACTCGTTTTGTTTCTTTGGCTAGCTGTACATAGTAGTTGTCTTTTTTGGTTTGTGGGCCAACAAGCGGCGCCATTAATGACAGCCTTGAAGAGTGACCCGTCCAGTGGATAGACCATGGGTTGGACCCTTTTGGAATTTCAATAGGACGATGAGAAAACATTCGCTCACCAGTTACTCATGGTTTTAATGGGTATATTGTAACAGAACCAAAGTATTTTTAAAGTACATGCAAGTAAATATGGAAGTAACCATCTCCGATATACGCATGTTCGTCTGATTGTCAGTTTGTTAAAATACAACCAGAATCGGACAGTCAAATATGCTTTTACCAAATACAATAAATAACAATTGGTTATGATAAATAAGGCGTTTGCAAGCATAGTTTCCCAGTGCACCTATACTCCATCGGCTCTAGCACTTGCGTATTATTAATTTTAGAAATTCGCCTTTTTTACTCATTTGTTTGTATTATGTATTTAGTGGTCAACCAACCGCATACCTGCCTTAAGCACGATTACAAGTTAATCGGTATTTCAGAGAGCTTCACTTCGATAGACAAGAAATTTCACAGGATGTTCTTGAGAAAAAAATATCAAAAAATTGTTGCAAGCTATCCTGCGTTTTTAACATACATATATAAATTACAAATTTTTAACAATTGATCGAGCTCAAATCGTTTACAAGCTATTACTAAAATACAAAAATTAAAATGTAATCATTACTGTTTGAGTTTTAAAAAATAACTCTTAATTATTATGGCCCCCTATTATATACTACATACATAAATGTTGTTTTCTACGCCAGCTAGAGTGTGTGAAGTGTGTAGTTAATTGTGGTTAATGCATAGTCGGGTTACTGACTATATTGTTTTTTCGTTTTTTCATTTCATTATAGCTGGGATATTTTTACTTGCCAGGGCCAGTGAAGCTGAGTAAAGAGGCGGTTCGAGAGACGAATGAGTGTCCATTTAGGGAGCATGATTATTTAAAAATAGTTTACCAAGAACGCAGAGTATGAGGAATGCGCGCATCTCGGCGGTAATCGATAGTCTTGCAACGCCTGTCACGGATGGGATCGGAATATGGCATCTGATAGCGGGCAAGAGTGCGGCCTAATCTATCAGGGCATCTTTGAGACTGAATTTCTGCGGCAGCCAGGCTGATGGTAAATCTCTGGCCCAAGTGGCCTCTCCTCCGGTGGGGCAGTCTTTATCGTGGGGGATCATGAGTGACTATGTCTGCGTGCCCGTCCTCAGTCCCCTGAGCGCTCTCCTCTGGCCAGGAAAAGTGACAATTTCTGTGTTCGTTTTTTAGCCTCATTAAGACCTCTCCAAACACTGCCACTTTAAGACCATTTTAGCGTGCTTATCTCTACGGCCAAACTAGCTAGTGCTTGCCTCGCCATTTCCTTCCATCCTGGGTCTTCATCGTTAAGTACGCCTTGGCTTTGATGTACTCAGCACGGCGGCCGAGCAACGTCTTCGATAAATCAAATTAACTTGGCCTTGGGAAGCAGGGTAGATGGTACATAAAGCTAAAACTGTTTTTAGCCACTTACGTATTTCTCAGAAAGTAATTTATGAGCTTCATAGATTTAGGAGAAAACACGGGCTCTGCAGGTGTTTCAGTTGATCTCCCGGTGCCACATACTTAGCTCTTTGCGATCAAAATTAGTTGGATGCACATCATAGTTGATAGGTTGTGAATTTCCGCTGCAAAAATACATCAAATTGTTTGGGTATGGCATATTCTATCACGTTTTTTTAATTTATCCAATCTAAGCTGTTTTCGGGTAAGCTTTGAATGTTCGGATCGAAATTAGTTTCTGAAGCTTTTTCAAATTTAAATCGTGATTCATAACTCTTTAACTTTAAAGATACATTAATCCCCTCATTTACATTTCAATTTGTTCTCTGTAAGCACATGACGCATAATCCAGAGAACAGACAATTTATCAACTTTATAATGGCAATAAACGAATACGCGTCAAGGCTTTTAATTAGTTGTATGCTGAAAACAAGTAAATGAAGCTCAGCATAAATTAAGCAAGAGCCCTGGGTCAAATCATAAAACTAGTTGCTAGTCTCTCCAAAGAGTCGTCATGCAAGAGAGCTCAACAGCAGTAAGATGTTTTTACCGCAGTGCTTTACTCATTCGTTGATTATTTGTTTAAATATGTTGTTTAAAATCAATCTAGAGGCTCTGCCTTTTCGAATAGCATTGAGTTCTTTCGTTTCCTAAACCTTCATTAGCCCAAAAAGCCTCCAAGGCTCACAAAAAAAATTGCCCATTTGCTTAAAATTGTAAAAGACCATCAATTATAAGAGGCTTCTGAAGCTCGTGGGCAAAAGAGGACAGCGCAGTCATTCGTTCAATCAGTCAGTTGTTCAGTCAGCCAGCTAAGCGTTCACTCAATCAGCCATTATTTTCAATAAAAACAAACTATTGGCACTAGCAGCCGTCGGCACACAAAATCGATCTTAAAGACCGAAAAAAATGATGGAGAGAAGCGCCAGAAATCGCTGTGCGCCTGCGCAGCACGCAACACCAAAAGAGAAGCCAAAGCCGCTGGCAACGGCATCGGCATCGACATCAACACCGACATCGGCTGCCACGTTGAAGTTGAAGTTAAAGCCAAGCCAAAGCCAAAGCCAAGGTTTCTGTTTTTGTAATTGCTTGTCTCCGCTTAGCTTCAAGTACGCGCAGCAACAACCAAAGCAAATAAGCAACGACATGCGTCTGAGTAATGTTAGCGCCATAAATAGAGAGGACGGACAGAAACAAGCTGATCGGACGGGGACGGCAAACAAAGTGTAGGCTATGGAGAAGACTGGGTCCAACTTATTTTTAATTGCATGTTGTAAAAATCTTTTAGGGTGGAGCTAATCACCAAGCGAAAATAAAAAACTACTTGCAGGGAAGTCTTTTGAAGGCCAAACCAAGCGGTGGGATATGTTCCGCGAAAATTGAACTCGCAAAACACGCTACGAAAGTTTAAACTTGACATTTATAATTTCGAAAGCCTGAAGCAATATTTAAAATTACCTATGATTTCGACATGGTAAATGAATGAAGCACATCAGTTAAATTGACTTAAGTGAAGAAATTTAATAAAAGAAAATCAAAAATATCAGTAATTTCAAATATTTCTTTTTCTCATCGGGGGTTTCTCCGAAAATGGAATAAAAATATTATATCATAAAAAGCATTCAGAAACATGTAATATTTTTTTTATAACCCAACTGACGAGCTGGACCTAATTATTTCTGTTAAAAAAGAAGGTCTTCTTCACTGCGTTACAAACTTTCGGTCAAAGCTAATACCCTCTGCAAGGTTGTTTCTGGCTTGTCCAATACTTAAGCTCGATGGGCAGATAAATTTAATTAACTTTTTGTTTTATTCAAAAATGAAATTGCGTTTAATTTCTCATCAACTGATGTGTTTGCATTTACATTATGGATTATAAAAATATCAAATCAAGGCTAGGTTGCTACTGGACTCCGCTGAAATAGGGTAGGATTCTGGCTTTTTCGTCCCACTGTGCGGCGTTTTCCTAATTGATCTGCCGGCGTCTGCAAAAGTTTTAAGCCCTTCGCTGAAACAGACAAATGAACGGACAGACAGACGATTATTCTGTTGATGCTGATTGCGTTACAAGCCTCTCAAGAAATATATGACTCCCTCGGTATGAGAATGGATTTTTTTTAAATTAGGGGCAGGAAAAAGTATAAAAAGTTTGTGTCTAAATGCCTTTTTGTCGTTTTAAGCAAATTTAAAAATGTTCTATATGTTTTATTTTGTTTTTAACTTTTATTCGTGCCAAAAAAATAATACCAAAGCGGTATTAAATTTGACTCTATATTTCCGACTGAATAGTATAGCGTACATTCTATGCCATGTGGTCGGCAGAACTGAACACAACCTCTTCCGCTTGAACTATGGGAATATTATCTCATGTGCTTGCTGCTGGTTGCCGCTGTTCCAGTTGCTGATTATCCGGCTGCTGTAGGAGCTCAGATTCCATTTGGGAAAAATGGGTAAACAATGGATACTGATAACGTCAGGAGAAAGAGTACCCAAAGCAGCCACTTCGGATATCGGATGGCTAAGCACTCTTCTGTGAAATGAAGTAGCCGAGACAAAACACCAGCAGTCTGTCAGTCGACAATGCGAAGTTGCGCGCTGCGAGTTACAAGTGGGATCTGTGTCTTGGGATTTCTTTCCTTTATCATCGGCAGTCAGACAGGCGGCGGCCAGGCTATCGAAACTGCTTTTAGGAATTTTCTATTAAGAGAATGTAACTATAACTTTTCCAGCAAAGGCCGGCTTTTGTTGCGGAACTTGGGGCAACCAGTTTATTGTTTCTTAGTTGTTTATTTACGTGCAAGCGAATCACTCTTTCCGCTTTTCAAGAACGAAATATACGAAGCGTAAAATACAAACAGAATTGTAAATCGTATAACAAAACTGCAATTTTATTATTATTGAGAGTTAGTGGGGATGGTGCTGTTATGCGGGCTTGGAGTCTGTCATATATTGGACAGTCTGTAATTATGAGACGGTTTGGTTTAGCTTACCCGTTGATCGTAGATAATAAAGGTATTCGTTGAAAAGTATGCAACAGGTAAAAGGAAGGGTCACCTTGGGTAGAGCTCAGCACTAATGTGGCGCCATCTGTTGAACTGCATTGCCAACACTAGAAGCGTTCTGTCTTTTTACATGGCCTTAACTAATGAGCGTAGGATAGTTTTTTGACGGCAGAGCAATGGCAGAGCAACAACTTTTTAATTCTAGATTTGGAAAATGTTTGTGTCTACCGATAGATACGACCAAAACGCGTACACACATCCCAACCACTAAGGTTTAACTTGCTTCAGAATGACATGGCAGGCTTTCACGATTTGGGGACGTTGGAGTGGGCGTGGCCCCGATTTAAAATCTGCATGTCAAATCCCAAAACCCTAGCTTTTATAGTTTCCGATATCTTGACATTATACGGACAGACAGACATGGATATAGGGTCGGAAACGCTTCCTTCTACCTGTGACATACTTTTCATAGGGCTATGAAAACTGCAAAATTTAGCCCCAATAATTTAAATGATTTTCCGAAAGTCTTGTATTGATCGGTATACTGCTCGATTCAGTTCACAGAAGATTTTCATTACTGCGGTTATAAATAGTATGTGCCTTGGCACACTCGTACGGTGCGCATCGTCACTACGTGCACAGTGGTGAAGGAGTTGAAGACTTGGCAGTGCCTCCGAGCTCTCCGAGATGCAGTCGCGGATTAGATGACAGATTAGTTAAATGTGCATGAAATGAGGAGCCAGTCGAGCCGTATGTTTCTGGCTGCATCCTTTGGCTTTACCTGCCATAAGAATTCTTCCTACTTGGTCTTATGTCTAAGCTTTGCAGCAGTGTGGGCAACTCAGCTATTTTGTAGCTGAATAGAGGAACTTAAGTTACTCGTAGAGAAGAAGTAAGTAAGTAAGTAAGTAAGTTCCAACCCTATAATATATATACGTATATTCTTGATCAGGATAAATTTCTGAGTCGATCTAGCCATTTCCGTCTGTCTGTCGAGGTCTTAAAATCTTTAAGAGTTAGAGATCTGGGTTTTAACATGCTATTAAGCTATTTTCTACACTGGTTTTAGCTAGGTCTTTGAAGCGAGAGTTCGCACCTCTGGTGTGCAGCTGTCGAGGCTGCAGCAGTTCTCTTGTGCCGCCCAGCACGTGTTTTGTAAAATGTCTTCATTCCGTAATCAGGCGTCGGGCTAAACACGCATTAACCACCTCTATTGATAGGCATTGTAATTGTCGGTTGCATGTTGGTGATTAGCTAATGTCAGCTTCGGTGCAAGACTAGCAATGAAAGATACTTTTTGATTTCCGCAGGAACTCTTAGATCTGCCTGCCAAGTTCTACGCAAAAAAAACTACGATGTCACTGGCAAAAATGAACTTATGGGGTCGTAAAGGTTTAACGTTAAAATTAAACCCGAGCTCTGTATAGTTTAAAAATGGTTCAGTGGAATTTGACTGAATTTGACCCGAATGTCCCAACTGTCCTCTGACCGTCCTTGAACTAGTTGGTAATGACTTTTGCTCGAAATGTATAGTAGTTGTGCAACCACAATTGGTCAGCACACAGAACACAATCACCTAATCACTGGCACGAAGGGAAATCCCTAATCAATTTTCTGGGTTTCCGGTTATTTCCAAACCGCACTAAAACAGATAAGACGCTGGAATTCGGTTACCATTTTTACGGAAAAACCTGGACGATATTGCCAATGGAATATTGTTATTTTTATTGCTCAATGTGTGATATATTCGCTGTCACGGACTTTTCCCTCACGCTTATTCAGTTTGATCATATTAACAGATATGTCTGAAATATGTTTTTTCGTTTTCCGTTTTCGGCGCAAACCCACATTAATATTTACTTTCATATACTAGCGCTTGTACTAACAAAGGTTTTTATATGTGTTTTCTTCGCGCGTGAAGTTTCCACTTTATTGCCTTGGAATATTCTATCTTATGTTGCCGCTTTTTCAAACTTGCTTTGTTCGTTGAAATCATTGCTGAAAGGATTAATACCAAACCAAACTCAGTCAACAAAACATTGTGAATCAGCACCTAATCAAGGATCCATTAACAGACGTGGGGGTTTTCTCTGAAATTAATTTTAGTGGCTTAACTAAGAAATCGCACACACACGTAAATTTGTTCGTTGCTCAACCCAGCCGTTGGTAAAAATATGTTCGCAAAAGCCAAAATGTGATACTAAATGTAGCTGTTTAAGAACCTGATGCGGGAAAACTGTAGTAAAACAAAATGTTGAAACCGTCCCGTCCTTTCGCAATTTCGAATTTCCACCAGCATAAATAAGTAAATGAGTGCGAGTGCGTCTTTACCCGTAGCTCTGTTCCTGGTTGATGGCTTTAAGCGTGGTTGTAGCTCGTGTGCCTCTTTAAAGGTGCTTTCTGGATTTTTACGCTTCACATCTTTCGCGTCATTCAACGGACTTTGTCATCATGATGTTCCTGCGAAAACGAACTTACTTTACTCATATTAAATTCATGTTGCTCATGAAGAACGGATCGAAAATGGTTTCTTGTCCTTGTGAAGGCAAGGTAAAAGTATCAAACCCATGCTTGCGTACAGCGTATAAGGGCCGAAGACATCCCACCAACGACATTCTAAGGAAATAATAGTCCTTTGGATAAAATATGCATCGAAACATTGGATATGCTCGATAATGGAAAAAAATTAATAATGTCGAATTTAATCTTGAACAACATTGTTGTAAAATTCATATTTAAATAAAAAAACGATATTATTGTAAGTTTAATATTGTAATATCACACTTATATTATTGTTGACGAATTTTGATTCCTTTCTTATTCTTTACAAACTTTGCACTAAAATATATCGTGTCCACACTGCTTCGCAACAGCTGGTAAAAAAACCGCAGTTCGAACGTGTCTATGTAGATCTTATCCACAGAACTTTAAATTTGCCTTTTGCTTTTTTCTCCAGACAGAAAACCAAAATTACTAATTTTCAGTGTAAGAAATAATTGTTTATTAATTTAAATTGTTTATCTTTGTGTCGGTTGGTCAGCACAGCTCTCACTGAGTGATAATCATAAAAATCAACAGTTGAACGAGAAACTGCATTTTTGAAGCCGACAATAACAGTACACTTACAAAAATAAATTTTTAAACAAATCCTTTGAGCTAAGAAAAGCTATTTGATTGCAGGCATATCCAACTGAAATTGTTAAACGTGGTTAGTGCATTGCAGCAAAGCTTAGAGCAATAAGAGCAAGTGAGTGGGTTGGAAAAGGTATATGTATTCTTTTTATTTTTTTGTATTACTAAATCTTAGCATACAGAGAATTCCTAACGTACCTAAATTTTTTTTTTGCGGCGTGTGCAGTTTTTTACGATTCCAGGGGGATTCAATTCAGGACGAGAAAATTAGGCCATTAAAAAACATGAAACCTTTTTCTTACCAATGATTATTTTATATTTTCTTTAAATTATGTTTTTATATTTTTAAAAGTTTCTGAATATCTGCAGTACCTGTTACGCTCGGTTTTCAACCCTCTGACTTTTAGATTGCGTCATTTTCAGCGCCCTGTGCCCGCTTGGACCAATCCATTAGTCGGGGGAAAATTACATAATGCATGCAAACGATAATGAAAATGACATAGTCAGGCCACATGGAAAACAGGAAAACCAACAAAAACAAAAGTTACCAGATTCACATATTCTTTGTATTCCCGGAGGCAAAATATAAAGAAAAAATAAACTAAACTTTAAACACCCTTATAAAAACTTTAAAAGGTTTTTAACCCTCATTAGCAATCTTGACATCGAAAAAATGTAAGCAAATGTTCTTGATTTTGGAATTCAATTCAATGTTCCTGGTAGAGGAAATTGTTATTCCTTGACGGGTATCTCATAATCACTGTAGCGTTGTATCTAAAAACGATTTTGGTTATATTTATATACCCTCATATAGGGTAAAAGCAAACGAGCTAGCGAGTGAGCAAACGTAATTAATGAAATTAAGCCGACAAACTGCGAGTGTTTCTTACTCCTGTGTGTGCGGGATATTTACGTTTCTACACTCATAAAAAACGATATTGTCGTCTCATAATTGAAAATTCATCTATGAAATTTTTAAAAAGGTTTTTTGTTAAATTATCTCTGGTTATAATTGTTAGCAATAGAGGGTTTCTTAATTGTTTATTTGATTTAATGATTTTTTTATTTGGCTCAACCGAAACTGCAACTTGGAAAAAGAGCCTTGAGGAATTCCGTGAAATTAGCATGGAAGTAAGTGTGATAAGTAAATGGATTACAAATTTTTTTCGCACCTAGTCGGTCGCATCGTGACTCGCACTGAGGACTTTTGTTATGGTAATGCACTTAGCCCAGTGTAAACCCAGCAGTTTCCAAATTCATCACTTCATGGACTTATCTCCCTTTCTGCCTTAAACAAAACTAAAAAATAAAATATAATTGTAGAGTATAGTCAAAACTTTCCGAATCGTTCTTAAAATATTAAGAAAGCACATTTTTAGAAAAGGAAATATTCGTATCGTACATGACTTTGAGTTTTAATTTGTTGCGTGGCCTTTAGATACCGCCGCTGTCCAGCAGCAGTACGGAAGGCTCTGGGTTCAAATCCCAACCGCAACGTCATCAACTTTTTTTTTTGTATTATTGATTTATAACCTTCTAAATCCGCAACCTCTTTCGCAAAGGTTCAAGCCTTATAACAAAAACTTCTCATCAAAAACAAAAAATGTTTCTCTTTTGTCAAAAGTCGAGCTAATCAATCTTTATTTTGCTTTTCTTTTTTGCTTTTTACTTAAACAATTTTTTTCTATCAAGAAATAATTTTTTAAGTGAACCCTTCTGCCACTCAAGTGATAATCGATTTGCACCTGCCCCGATGTAAGCGTGGTCGCCTGCTTTTGTCAGCTCACTTTACGCGCTAATGTTACTCCTTTGTGTTTGATATTTGCCATCTTATATTTAGAATTTTTCCTGGTGAAAACGAGAACGTTGAAAACGACTGGGTGCACTTAAATTAATGGGTGCCTGTTATGACAATGAAAAAATATTCGTAGGGCGGTGCATCCTTGTTGCGTCGGAAGCAGTCAAAAGACAGTTGACAGTTCACCAGGAATTACCATACCTTTTTAAACCAAAAGAAAATCGAACCTGGAATCTTGTTTTCAGTTTTTCAACCCCTCGGTCACACTACATTATTATCGCTTTTTCTCAATTTCTACTACGTCTGCGTTGAACCAATCGTACTTAGCATTAGTTTTTTATATTTTGATCGCGTGATACATGGCGACGCTTAATAGGCAAAGGTAGTTGGAAATATACATAAGCCCGTACAAGGTTCTGTTCCGAGGGAACAAGAGGTCCGGGGCACTTGCAAACACATACGACGTAGCCCTCGAACTCGTGGCGTGTTTGCTCGCCTTTCGCTTTCACTGCGCCTTTTCTTTGCCGCTCTCTTTTAGACGCTTCATTAGTGCCAATGCACCCATCACCGCCGTTGTTGTCGCTGCCAGTTGGCTTTTACGGAGCTCCGAATTGTGTTACGCGTCTATGAGGTCAAAACCAATCGATTTTTCTCGGCAAATTTGGTCGTTTTTTATTCTATTTCCCTGTTTTATTCTTTCTGCGTTTTCAAGCACTGATGTTCTTCCGATAATGGCATAAATAAACGATTTCAAAATCCCAGCCCTTGTCACTTCAGGAGCATTTTAAATTCTAACGATTGCTCATACAGCATGTTCATAGAACAAATTTACTCTTAGGGGATTATCCTGAAATCAATTTTTTTTGCCACTACCTGCTCTACATGAAATTTGTAAAACTGCTACTCGCTATTAAATCTTAACCTCGGGAAATTTTTCTTCAGCGAAAAAGAAAGTTTGCCATAAATTGTATTCAACAGTTAACAGTTTTTTTTTATTGAACTTAAATTTTGAATGAATTCGAATACATATTTTAAAACATGGGTATCTATCAGCAACAACTGATAATATTTTTTTAGCTATTTGTAATTTATAAAATAAACAATTCTTGTCGCTTCAGACTTGCCCTCAAACACTGTTTTTGTTTGCGAAACAATATATGGACTTATAATGATAAAAAGGTAACTTAATTGTATATTTCCGTGACCATTGTCATTATATTTGTGTATGGACAAAATAATTGGATGTATGAATTTGTGTGGGTTACTTTACAAGGCCATGAAAAATAATTGTAGCAGTAACTAAAACAGAATAATATATATATATATACTTTTCGTTAAAAATTTACATTTTTTGAAAAAAATGCATAAGCAATTCACTACTTAAATATTAATTAAAACGGTAATCATTTTCATAAGCTTGAAAAGTTACAGAATACGAAACAAAATTTATAAGACAATTATAAAATATTTTAATAATAAACAGATGAAAATAGCACAAATAATAGTTCTATAAAATAAAAAATGTTGTTGAAACAAATATGAGATGTGTATTATACATCGCACTCTTAACAATAACAATTAATACAAAAAGAATAGAAGCGTAGTACGGAAAAAACATCAGTTTACTAAAAGTATCATAGTAGTACATTTGATATGAGCAAATACCATAAAAATAATGGTTAAAAATATCAGTTTTCTGTTTTGAAAATTATCAAAATTGTATGCCTATCAACATCCAAATCACCTTTTTTTAATGTTTACACTAACCATAAAAAAAACCTTTAAAATGCGATATAAATCTAAACAAAAACGTTCCCACAGTAATGTTTTAGGACCTGTACAGCGGTCCAACTCTACCAGGAACTGCCATCCGTCTTCTTGGAGTATTAAAAAAAGTTACTTCTTGGTGAGCTACACAGAGAACAAAAATAACAAAACTGGTCATCAATCGGGTATTTTTTGTACAACAAAATGAGGCACACCAATGCCTGATATTATGGATCATATCATTATGGCATTCTCTTATATTAGATTAATGTGCTACACTTATTACACATACCATTTAATTATGGTACTTTAAATAACATGATGATATTTTTCAATGTCGAGCTGATGCTGTTTTTGTATCCGATTTTTAGTCCCTAAATTTTTCGACGGCTTTCCAAAGAAATCTGTTATGTATTAATATTATAATCTTCTTCGGACTCGTATCAAAGTTTGTATTTTATATGTTAAATTATCATATTGATACAAAAAATGTGGTTCGATTTGGATATGAAAAAGTTGTTAGGAAAAAATTGATGAGACAATATTAAACTGGTACTCGGTAAATTGCTATGCAGCTGCTATTGGGTTAAATAAAATCTTGTCGAATTTTACAAGGCGTCAACAATAAGCTCGAGTATGGCGTAAAAATCGCCCGCCGAAAATTTCCGCTGCAACGCCCCCTGTGGCCACACCTTCAGAATAAGAGAGTTAACTGTTATAACTAATTTTTCTGTCTTTTCCGCTGTCAAAAGAAATTAACTAATATAACTTGAATATTTTATGAGTGTTTTTTACATAGTAAGGCCCTGTTCCAACAGGTTCTTTCTCGCCTGACCATAAATAAATGAATGGCAAACACGGTGTGACAGGTTTTTGGGCATTCATCAACTTGTTTATGACAGCTTTACTTTATCCCCACTATTCTGCCATTCACCCTGTGCAAGCAAATTTAATTTGTACCATCAGGTCGACAGGAATAACATTATTAAATGCACCTTCAACTCTTGGCTATATTCGCTCTGGCTTTTACAATTACCTAATTTATTTATGCGCAATGTCTGTTTATTTATTGACTGATGTTTGTTTCCCTTCCAATTAAGCATTCCGTTGTGTTGATTTTCCTAGCAAAATGTAAATAAATTAAACTTTATTGCAGCTAGGTAATTGGCATATATTTGTTGATATTTATTGACACACTAATGAGGAAACTACAATTAAACTAATGCAAACATTAATGGGTTTAATTAAATAAATAAATATCCTCATTCCGTCCCCATAAATTATTTGTTTTAGCGTGCACCTTCCGGAAAAGTTGCTTACACTTGGTTCACTAATTCTTTATCTCTTCGTTGGCCTTCGCATTGCCCCACCACCAGGAAAAATGCCACCCAATAACTTTATAACTTCCCCTCCAAAAATAAGCAGCTAAACCATAAACGATTTTCGCGTGTGTCCGCGTCAAGACATTTTTTTAAAAAAGAGAAAAAGACGATCCAAAGATAAAATTTGGCATTCCATTCGACAGGGTCTCCCGTTCAGCGCAGCCTAATTAGACGTAATAAGGCAAGTAGACGGCTGGGAAAGGGGCTTTCAGGTTGGGGATCAGCTGAGGGCAGCGAATGTGGCCAAAGAGTTTGCCACAAGAGTCGGGCCCACTGTTGCTAGGCGAAGGTTGGTTTGGCTGGTTACTGACCAAACAACCCAGCGAGCGATGCCCCAAACAGGCTCACGAGTGTTGTCGATCGCAGTGCGGAGTTTTTCCGGCCATGCTCTGTGCCATTAAAATATACTACAGCAGCAATTTCACTCGACTTTATTTTTGCGCTTTAGTTGCGGCCAAGCAGAGTTGTGCTGTAGCCTGTTGCTTGGCGGTTATAACTTAATTTTTTATGGTCATGAAAGTCAATTGCAGTTTGGCATTTCTTCGGTGGATTTTTCTTCGTTCGCCCGTAGAAACGCCATTATCATCGACTCTGTCATTATGAGTTCTCTGTTTGTTGCGGGGAACGTGAGCTTTACATAAGCGCAGCTCAAACTGGCATATTTATGGTTCGCTTTTATAATAGTAAACAGGGCCATAAATAGCACGTATCTTTGATACTTTACTTTACACTACTTTAAGTATTCTGAGCTAATGAAGAAAGCGAGTGTCCCTACATTAAAACAAAATGGAATTTCCATTGACCTTTATATTTAAGGTCTTAAAAAAGTATACGGTTTTGGTTTTGGTATTGGTATTTGTGTTGTTTTGTTTTGGTAAATTGTCCAAATTCGGGTAAAAAAATTTGTTTGAAGAATTTTGCCTATTGCCATTTTTGAGTTTTATTAAAATCGGATGACTATATCCTATTGCTGTCTTGAAAAAGTCTTTCCTACCGCACGTTTGTTCGCAATATATTCGCGCTGATCACGTTCAAAAGTACCGCAGATCGGAAATGATTTAGCCAAATCTTACTCAACAAATTTATGTAGGACTGCTATTACACGCACTCTTATGCCATAAAACAGAGAAGCTTTTAAACATATTTGCTCGAATTGAACACCCATTGACTAAGAGTACGTGGTATTTTCAGCAAACTCACTATCATTGCTGTGCTCAGATCATTGTTACCCACCAAACGTGTGTCGCACTTCATGTTGCCTTTATGAGGTAGAACTTCTGTTGGCAAATTGAAAACTCATAACAATTCTCACGTTTCGTTCCAAATTTTGTAAGTTAGACAAGTTTTGGTTTTGCATAATCACCGTAGCAGAACAAGTCTCCACACCACTGCCAGCAAATCCAGTAACAAAGAAGAGCCGCAAGTTGTGTAGGTATAGAGAAGACAAAAACCCTAGAAGTTATGATTTCAAACTTTATCTCAAAAGAGAGGTAAAGATCCAAACATGTTGCCAAGCGGAGTTAACCGCGGGCATTACGGCTGATTGCTGTGGTGTATTTGGCCTTTTCGGCAGTTGATCAGGCTGTGCTTCTGGGTCTGCTTCCTATGTGCGTAGAGTATGGCTGCTATGCAAATTCATCATCACAATGCCCTAGAAACACACAGAACCGGTGGCACTTTTGGTGCCCACTCGTGCGCCTTCCAACCACCTTGTCAATGGTGCAATGAACTCAAAACACGGGCCATACAAACCATTTAATTGTTTTAAGCTTCTGAACTCGTGTGGACCCCCTGCTAATGAGTGTATCCGTCTTCTCCAGAAGCCGAGATTGATTTGTATTTAACTGGTCAACACAATTAGTCATTTTTTTTTATCAAAAATAACCTTCTAAAAAATTAGAAGTTGACTTCACATGACTATTTATAATTTTCTACCCTTGCTGAAAGGGTATTTCATTAAGTCTACCAGTTTGAAAGCTAAATGCATTAAAATATCGGAACAGTCATATTTTTATTATTTTAAACATACACAAATACTAAACTAATTGTTATATCCATGCACAGGGTATTATAATTTCACTAAAAAGTTTGTGAGGCAATGAAGCAAAATTTATTAGAATCACATGGAGAACCAATCTCGCCATGTCCGTCATTCCGTCTGCGCCTCCGTCAGTCCGTTTGCGGAAACTAGTCAGTCAAGTCTTTCAGTTTTATAGCTATTTGCATAAAACTTTCAGTAGTATTTCTATTTATATATCATATAACACAGCTCCCATACAAATTTTTTCGAAAATAGTAATGATTTGTTATTTCAGAAAACGTGTTTAATTTTATTGAAATCGGAAAACAATATCATATAGCTCCACCGTTTCTGAAAATTTAAGGATAAATTAAGTATTTTTAATTTTCTCAGTAGCTGTAAGGGTATATAAACTTCGGCTTCCTGAATTAATATAAAACGAGAAAGAAAGCAAACTTCGGCAAGCCGAAGTTCATATACCCTTGCAGCTATTGCAAGAACTAAACATTTTTAAAAACATTAAAATTATGATTTACTTGTGTATATGTTTAAAAACATTGAAGCTATGATGATTTGCAGCTCAATTATTAGATATATATTTTATATATTTTTATTATTTCTATAGGAGCTATATGCTATAGTCGTCCGATTTTGATTAAATTTAAACCGTAATTCTGAAATATTTAACCATTACTATATCTCGAAGAACTAATAAAAAAAATTAAAAAACAGAAAAGTTATAATTTTTTTTCATTTATTTTTCCGATTGTTCCTATGGGAGCTATATGCTATAGTCGTCCGATTTTGATGAAATTTAAACCGTAATTCTGAAATATTTAACCATTACTATATGTCGAAAAACTAAACAAAAAATTAAAAAACAGCAAAGTTATAATATTTTTTAATTTATTTTTTCGATTGTTCCTATGGGAGCTATATGCTATAGACGTCCGATCCGGCTCGTTCCGACTTATATACTACCTGCAATAGAAAGACAACTTTTGGGAAAGTTTCAATCAGTTAGCTTTAAAACTGAGAGACTAGTTTGCGTAGAAACGGACGGACAGGCGGACGGACAGATATATAAATATTCTTGTAAATACAGGACAAAAAGGCTATTTACAAATAAAATTTACTTATAGCTGTACCTGCAAAAATACTGCTAATTTGGCATCCTTTCTTGCTAAAATTATTATGGTCGCAATAATATCCAATCTTTAATTGAGAAATTTTAAATGGTTTTAGCTATTGCAAGACCTTAAAAATTCCACAACGCACCTAAAATGATATTTATTTTGTAATAATTCAAGGTTGTTAAAATCTTTATTATCTTTATTTTAAACTTATTAGCGGCACTTTGCTGACTAATGCTTATGACAAACCCCGCTCAGCTGACAAAAGTCGTTGCACTCCCCATTTAATTCCGGGGGAATCTCTCCAATTCATTGCAAAACCGGTGTCAGGCTCACATTTTTGTTATGTGAACATTCTTGATGCACTCGAAAAAATATTGTTTTAAATGACGATCGATCGTAGCCTATTTCAAATTAAATGTTTTAAGGTGTTTTTCAATTGGATACCGAATTTAATTTTTAGTACATTGTAATCGGATATAATATGAACTTTGCACACTACCCCTGTAACAACTTGTAATGCAAGAGTTTGGTTTTAGCTTCTTACAAAAAAAAAAACGAACAAGTATGACAGCATTCTTTGGCCAGTTAATATACCCTTGTAGCTATAACAACTGTAAGAAGAAAGGAAGCTAACTTTGGCAAGCCGAACCTTATATACCCCTGCAGCAACTGCCAAATTTATATACTCTTCATAACAAATTTATTACGAGTTTTATGCCTGAAAAACAGTTAAGCTATCACGATTTCCCCTTTAATTATTCGATCTTTTAAGGAATGCTAAATGGTATCGTTACAACAAATTAAAACCGTAATTCTGAAAAATCTAACCAACACTATATGTTGAAGAATATTAAAAAATTAATACATAAAAAAACGGTTATACAAGTTTTCATTTTTTATTTTTATATATATACTACCTGCAAATGAAAGAAATTGGGAAAGTTTTATGCAGAAAGCTTTAAAACTAAAAGACTAGTTTGCATAGAAACGGACGGACAGATGGACAGGACTAGATCGACCCTTCTAGTGATGCTGATCAAGAATATATATACTTTTTAGGGTCGGAGATGTCTTCTTCACTGCGCTGTAACCTTCTGACTTAAGTTATAATACCCTCTGCAAAGGTATAGAAATATATAAAACTCGAGTTTAATAAAAATATCTACATCTCATTTTTATACCCTTGCAGAGAGTATTATAATTTCAGTCAGAAGTTTGCAACTCAGTGAAGGAGACATCTCCGACCCTATAAAGTATATATATTCTTGATCAGCATCACTAGGCGAGTCGATCTAGCCCTGTCCGTCTGTCCGTCCGTCTGTCCGTCCGTTTCTACGCAAACTAGTCTCTCAGTTTTTAAGCTATCTGCATGAAACTTTCCCAAAAGTTGTCTTTCTATTGCAAGTAGTATATAAGTCGGAACGAGCCGGATCGGACGACTATAGCATATAGCTCCCATAGGAACAATCGGAAAAATAAATAAAAAACAAGAAGGAAAGCAAACTTCGGCAAGCCGAAGTTCATATACCCTTGCAGCTATTGCATTAATTAAATACTTCTGAAAACATTTAAATTATGATTTACTTGAGTATGTGCTAAAAAAAAACATTGAAACTATGATGATTTGCAGCTCAATTATTAGATAGTTATTTTATATATTTTTATTATTTCTATGGGAGCTATATGCTATAGACGTCCGATTTTGATAAAATTTATACCATAATTCTGAAATAATTAAACATTGCTATATGTCGAAGAACTAAACAAAAAATTAAAAAACAGCAAAGTTATAATTTTTTTTCATTTATTTTTCCGATTGTTCCTATGGGAGCTATATGCTATAGTCGTCCGATCCGGCTCGTTCCGACCTATATACTACCTGCAATAGAAAGACAACTTTTGGGAAAGTTTCATGCAGATAGCTTTAAAACTGAGAGACTAGTTTGCATATAAACGGACGGACAGACGGACGGACAGACGGACATGGCTAGATCGACTCTACTAGTGATGCTGATCAAGAATATATACTTTATAGGGTCGGAAACGTCTCCTTCACTGCGTTGCAAACTTCTGACTGAAATTATAATACCCTCTGCAAGGGTATAAAAATTATAACTTTACTGTTTTTTTATTTTTTTTTTTTAGTTCTTCGAGATATAGTAATGTTTAAATATTTCAGAATTACGGTTTAAATTTCATCAAAATCGGACGACTATAGCATGTAGCTCCCATAGGAACAATCATAAAAATAAATGAAAAAAATTATAACATTTCTGTTTTAGAATTTTTTTTTTAGTTCTTCGATTTAAAATATTTTAGAATTATCAAAATCGGACGACTATATCATGTAGCTCCCATAGAAATAATAAAATTATATAAAACAACTATCTAATAATTGAGCTGCAAATCATCATTGCTTCAATGTTTTTAGACATATACGCAAGTAAATCATAATTTTAATGTTTTCAAAAATATTTAATTCTTGCAATAGCTGCAAGGGTATATAAACTTCGGCTTGCCGAGGTTTGCTTCCTTTCTTGTTTGTTTTAAATTAACTTTTTTTTTTTTGTTTTTTCTATAGCAGTTATATGATAAGATAGACGGACATTTCTAGATCGACTGATCCTGATCAGTTTTTGCGGTCGGAAATGTCTTCTTCACCACGTTGCAATCATCTGACTAAAATTATTTGACTCACTGCAAGGGTATAAGAATGCAATTTAATATGATGTATAAATGTTGACCTTAATTTTTTGGATGCGTATAAAAATATGATCATATAACTGTGGAAAGCAGAGCAGATTTCTTGACAAACTGAAACCTACGTAAGCACTTCCTGTGCGACATTTTGTTTGGTTAAGTACGCTAATTGATAAGATTTCTTATACAGTTGATAACGTATACAAACAGAACGCTACAAGAAAGTAAATACGTCGTTACGTTGCGTTCTTTGGAGAAAACTTAACCAATTAGGGAAAGATATAGCAGTTTGTTTCAAAGACTCTAAGAAGGCGGACATTTTGC
The DNA here is from genome assembly GCF_025200985.1 of Drosophila gunungcola. Taxonomy (NCBI): domain Eukaryota; kingdom Metazoa; phylum Arthropoda; class Insecta; order Diptera; family Drosophilidae; genus Drosophila; species Drosophila gunungcola. The sequence goes on from NW_026453162.1 coordinate 3,801,573, forward strand.
TCACAAATGGAGTTTAACAAAAGGCAAGCAAAAATATATTGACTGAAGTTTTTTCTAATCACATAAATTATATCAATAAGCTGAGAAAACGTTATCGTTGAAGAAGGTTATTTTATAAATTTGTTGAACTTAATTGGTTTTAAATTAAAAAGTAACCTAAAAATCTTCAGATGAGCGATGTTTGACCTTTTGATTTGACCTTAAAAACTAAATAGTTTTTTTTTCCTATTTATAAGGTGAATTTGCAATTATTGCATAAATTAAATATTCTTGAAAACCATAACAATTATGATTTACTTGCGTATATGTTTAAAAACATTGAAGCTATGATGATTTGCAGCTCAATTATTCGATAATAAATTAAATAAATAAATAAATTAATAAAATTAGAAGGGTCATTCTAAAGTGTAAAATTGTTAATAAGTCAAAAAGAATTTGAAAAAAAATTACAAAATAGAAAAGTTAGGCCTTTAAAAACCTTTTTTTTTGTAATATTTTTATGGTTTCCATGGGAGCTTTATGTTATAGTCGTCCGATTTTGATGAAATTTAAACCGTAAACTATTTAACCATTACTATATGTCGAAAAACAAAAAAAATTAAAAACCATCAAACTTAAAATTATTTTTTATTATTATTTTTTTAATAAAATTAAAACCGTAAGTCTGAATTATTTTTAAAAATTCAATAATAGAAAAATTCAATTTTTCGATTGTTTTTATGTCAGCTATGTGATCTAGTCGTCCGATTTTAATGAAATTTAAACCTAGATCGACTCTACCAGTGATACACTGTATAGGGTCGGAAATGTCTCCTTTGCAGCGTTGCAAATTTCGGACTGAAATTATAATTGCCTCTGCAAGTGTATAATGAATAAATATATAAAACAAAACAAATTGTTTTGCGTTTTAAAAAAAATATTCTATTGTAAAACTATTTTTCCATGAAATAAAATTTCAAAACATTTTACGTAGAACATTAAAAAAATGATTAATTGATCGCCACCTAAAATTTTGAGAAGCTGCGAAGCGTGGTTTTGATCCTTTAATTTTTAAAATTTTCTTAATTTCAATGATACAAATAGGGAATTTTAAATTTTATTAAAGAAACAAAATAAGCAAACAAAAAATGACAATTTGTATTTGGGCGTAAACGGGAATCCCCCTAAACTTAACGCCATCTACCGTAGCTTGTAATTCCTAAAATTCCGCTTAGAGGGCGCTGTTTAAAAATGCTTCAGAAGAGTAAATCTAGGGGGCGCTAGGGCATTAAAATTTGTAAATATTAAATACCGTGTAAATAACTTAAGTGTCCTTTGGTTTTCAAGAATGTAAAGTTAAAAGTTGTTTTTCTTTCTTTTCCCTGCAGCTACAACATGCGCTTTGAGCCTTTGGGTCAGAAAATGTTCACGCGCCGCAACTGGTTGCTGCGCTGCAGCATTCTGATCAATGTCGCCGTCATCTTGTACATCGGTAGTCAGCTGATGATCGGGGGCGGCAACAACTTCACCAACGGCGGCAGTTTCCTGCTGCAGGACCAACAGCCAGTATCGGTTCTGCAAGCGGGCCCCGCCTCGTCGGCGGCTCAGGTGCAGCCGCAACAGCCGCCTACGCCCAAGAACCAGAACGTAAGCGGTGCCTATAAGACATTTAAATGGCTCACTCACTTCAATTTCCCTTCAGCAGGCTGTCGAGATCTTCGAGTCGGAGGAGAAGCTCCTGGTCAACTCCAATGCAGACCCTCCAGCAGCAGCGGCACAGGCGGCGGCGGATGGCACCGGAGGAGCTCCGCAGTTGGCAAACGACAGTGGCGGTGGAGCCGCTGCTCTGGGCGATCCTGGCCAGGTGATCGGAAACATTGGAGTCGGGGGTGTTGCCGCTGGCGGCAATGCCGAGGCGAACAACACCCAGTCGGACGGCGGCTACATCGTCACCGGCGACGAGAAGGAGCTGGAGGAGCGGGTGCGGTCCCTAATCAACTGCTTCGACCACGACTACCACCAGCAGACGCTGCAGCGCGGCGACTTCTGGGTGCTGCAGAACTACGTGCGGGCGGAGCACGGCGACATCAAGTGCCACGAGTCCATCACCTACACGACGCACGCGGACTACACGTTTCTGGACAACCTGGTGCCGCTGCTGGAGCGCTGGAACGCGCCCGTCAGCATCGCCATGCACGCGCCCGGCACGGACTTCCAGCCCACGCTGGACTCGATCCGGTACCTGCGGGACTGCCTGCCCGGCAGCCACCTGGTGCGCGCGTACACCACCTTCCACGTCTACTTCGGCACCAAGCACATCCCCAAGTCCGTGCCCAAGCCGCACGAGGTCTTCAAGACGGGGTACAACTGCACACTCCCGCCCCCGTACTTCAACGTGAGCTCGGGCCACCTCTACAAGGCGCAGAAGAAGCTCCTGTACCCGGTGAACGTGGGCCGGAACATTGCCCGCGATTCGGCGCTCACCCACTTCATTTTGGCCTCGGACATCGAGCTGTATCCGAACCCCGGTCTGGTCAAGAAATTCCTCGAGATGATTGCCCGCAACGATCAATACTTGAGACGCAAGGCACCCAGGTAAGGGCATTTAGTTGTTACCCTGTTCGTTTTTTCGTTTTCGGAAGAATAGTCAAATGCTTTAAGGAATCAGTTTGGACGAAAACAAATAAAAGTATTTTAAAATGATAGAAAATTTCTCCTCAATTTATAGTCTTCTTGATTGACTCAAGCTTTTTTCTTGTAGAACACGTATTTTTTTTAAAATGAGTCATGTTTTGTTTCTAATGTTAATTTTTTCGATTTTTCGGTCAATCGAGAATGATTTTGTATTTTTGGCTATTGCTTTGCAATTGTTTAGTCGAATGTAATAATTAAAAGGTTATTTGTTTACATTATTTCAAACAAGTAAGTAAGCAAACAACGGCAAGCCGAAGTTAATGTAATGTAAACGACTTACTTTAAATAGAAATAATAAAGAACAATTTTTTTGTTAGATAATATATGTTTATTTAGGCACAAATAATATATAATTGAATTTTATTTCTTTAGGGTGCATAGTTTAGTTGGAATAAAATATATGACCTTAGCAGTTTTTTGCAAAAAAAGTTCATTAGATGTTTACTTATATATGTTTATATGTTTTTCAAAGAAAACTTTATATTCTGTTAGAATAAAAATAATATTAAAAATTATTTTTACCGATCAAGGTGTTTTCAAATTCATCAAAGTTCACTTTTCGCTCACCTGTTTGAGACGGTTCCACAAAACTGATTGAAACTTGAAATAAAACAACACAAGAAAGTTCTGAAAATATAATGACAACAGAAAACAGTGCATAAATAACTGATAACTTTCTGATCGGTTATTATTACAACAAAATTATTGAAAGCAAAGTTAAAACCGTTATTTTGAATTTTTTAAATGAAAAACAGCGGAGCTATATGTTTGTTTCATTTAACTTTCCGATTTTTCCATTTGGGTTTTAAGAATATAAAAAAAGTAAATTTTTAAGATTTAAACCATCTATATATCTATATCTTTAGTTACAGTACCGCATTGGTAAAAAAAACCCCAATTCTTTAAAATAAATTTTAAACAAACTCATACGGACGGACAGGCAGTCGGACTTGGCTAGATCGACTCGGCTATTGATCCTGATCAGAAATAAAATTTAATCATTATAGGGTCAGAAAATCCTCCTTCTAGCTGTTAAATACATCTCAACGTATGTATTAAAGTTGCCTTTCTGGCACACTTGCAACATACTTGAGTGCAGAACCCTAATTTTCCTAAAAAAGAAAACAATTGCTAGGAAGTTTTAACTATAACTAATCTGTTTTAACTATTTTTTTAACTAAAAGGGTGTTTCCACTGGCCATCTTCGAGGTGGAGGAGAACTCTCCGGTGCCGCACGACAAGACGGAGTTGCAGGAGTTCCTGCGCACAGGCAAAGCCATTCCCTTCCACAAACGGGTCTGCGCCAGTTGCCACGGTGTACCCAAGTCCAAGGAGTGGATGTCCGCCAACGAGACGGACGAACTGAGTGTGTTTCACATAGGTACTGGACTCAGAATTAGATGATCCCTTTGGAACAATATATTTTACTCTTTTGCCTATTGCCTTCGCAGGAAAACGAACTGGTTACTATGTTCATTGGGAGCCGATCTACATTGGAACGCATGCGGATCCGCACTACGATGAGCGGCTCAGCTGGGAGGGAAAAAGCGACAAGATGCCTCAGGTGAGTGCTGTGAATAACTGTGTTCGGTACGAAAACAATAATGACAATTGTTCCCAGGGCTATGCGCTTTGCGTACTGGACTACGAGTTCCACATACTGGACAACGCATTTCTGGTGCACAAGCCGGGCATCAAGGTGCTGAAGAAGGACAATCGCCGGGCCATGTTGTCCGGCAAGACGAACCAGCTGATACGAAAGATCATCTACCCCGAACTGAAGATCATGTACGGCATGCGCAAGGGATGTGCGATATAGTAACTAATACTGATACCAAGCTGAGCTCAGTCCCGATCGAACGGCGAGGAGGCCAAGGCGAAAAGACTACAACCCACTTCACTATTACTTTTTGCAATGCTATAGATCGGTAGTGTGGACTATACCGATTCCGATACCGATTCCGATTCCCCTTATAGCTTTGGATGCGCACTGCGAGTGCGAGTGTGTGTTTTACAACTAGCTAGAGACTTAGGCCTAGGACTAATAGGGCATTATAGGTAGTTAGAGTAAGCTTTAGGTCAGGTCGTGTAACGCCATGTGGGCCTATTGGGTTTTTAATCGTTCTGGGTTACCCTCTTTCTACTCTGCAGAGCCCTGAGAGCACGGCCTCAATTGGTTTAACATAGTTAAATGTGGCTTTTAAATATCATGCTGTATTCCATTTACCAAGCCATTCTTGAGCTGAATTAGCAGCCAACGAACTAATACCAATCGCTGTTAAAGCGTCCACATCCACAGGCATAGATTTGATCCACTTCCATGAACTTCTGTAAATAGTAACACACTTGAAACCATTTACTGGGCCTTGCCCCTCTCCTGCTCTCCTGCTCTCCGGCCACAACTGGAGGCTTGAGCTATAGGGATTTCCACTACTCAAAGGCAGTCATTATCAGTTACTTTTAGGTTAGGCCATTAACTTAAGTATATCGTTATTTAGCCGAATTTTCCATATGCATCCATTTACGAGCTGAAGATAGGTTTTCAATTAATGGATTTTATTTTCAAAATACTCAAGAGAGGCAATGAGAGCAACATTATTTTTGTATACCAGGGCGATATTCCTAATCGACATCAGCAACAACAACAACAGTCTTACCATTTTGCGTGTCTGTACTTGCATTAAACAATGTTTTCTTGGGCACTGTAGACTTACTGTAAAGACCAAAACGTAGATTAGACCGATACCGGGCCAAAACAATTCCAGCGTTAAATTTTTGACTTGAATAGTAGGAATCATTGAATTGGAACCTATTAAATAGACTTTGAGAGTTAAATCGTAGTAGTTATAGCGGTAAAATAAAAAGGCTAAAGACAAGTTTCAGCAAAACACAATTACTATTAAAATTTATACAAGAAAACACACACTGAGAATTGATTTGCTTACTTACCGCTCTGAATGGTAGGCAAAGCAATTAATGCAATTGAAGATTACATTTCAAAAAGCATAAATGCGAACCGTGATATTTGTACTAGTAAAGCGATATGGAGATGTTAAACCTAATTAATAAGAAACAAAGGGGACGATCGGAAACAGAGATCAGAGACCCATGCATTAAACTTAACCTAACTTTAGTTTTGTATATGTTTTTTATTAGTGTTGAACATTAAGTCAAACTTGTGCACATATAAATGTTAAAAACAATAGGTATTGTGAGATCGAATCCGCAATTCGATGCCGAGTGAAATGCTGAAGG